>NW_027270948.1:635000-766583 GCF_040938485.1 Diadema antillarum
TAATGATAATAATAATATTATTATCATTATTATTATTGATAATAATAATAATATGATAATAATAAGATGATAATAATAATATTATTATCATTATTATTATTATTATTATTATTATTATTATTATTATCATTATTATTAAATCGCTACTGTGCATGTATACAGCATAAATTTGGTGGTGTTACTTACAAATAACAACTTTATTTAAACAAATATCTTACATGAATATGTGGAAGAAGCTGATCTGATTGAATATCCTATATCTTGTTCCATTCAAGTGAAGAAGATATGATTAGGCTTCACTTATGACAATAGGAGCGAAATCTTGGCACACGTGTAGACTTTTGGCGACATGACGACTGAAAACTACATAACAGATTGCTTGTCTGCACGGATTGCATAAATACCTTATCGCTTACATTAAAATCTAGTGTTTTTGCCCCTACTCCTGCCGATTTGAACCAAAGAAGATGTTAGCTGTTTACTATACTTCAGAGGTCGATGTATACATGAGATGCTTCAGTACTGCTCAAGCTGCACGTCTTTACCCCGAGAGCAAAACGCATACAATCTTATGCAATTCATTTAAGCTTCGTAGTTCTGATGCCCCTGTTCCTGTGTATCTCATAACATAATTTTTCAAATTTGGACTCCAATGACCCCCCCCCCAAAAAAAAAAAAGATAGAAGAAAGAAAGGCCCATACGGTAATTGTATAGATGATTATACTTCCTTCGAACTTTTCGTTCGTTAAAATTCTCAAAAGCTATTACGCTGTTGTTTCAGATGTATCAGATGTCGTCAGATACTGCCGTTGTTAATAATTAATGCATGTGATTAGACCTTCAAGGTCTAATCACTGATCACACTGACGACAGATTCTGTGTTTCCAAGAAAACTTCATATTTCCTGTAAGTTCCTATCAACCGACACACTTACTCAAACAACACAAAAGGAAAACAAAAATTAGAAGGAAATTCAACACTGCAGCACTCATTTTTGCAAAGCGCCTGGAGAGTTCTAAAAAAAAAGGATAATATATTGTTCGTGGCAGACAAAATCTGCACACCGTCACTAGTGGACCCTTGCCTTCGGTTCATGACCGTAATGTACACTTACCGTAAGTGCTACCGTAAACAAAACATGTTGTCTCTATTACGGTGGCTGACAGACTTTCTGAGAAGACAAAGGAATAAAAGGAAATGCGAGGTACATTTACCTGTGTTAGATCACTAGGATTCCTCATGTTCGTTGGGATTTTGGACAATATTTTTAGTGTACCTCTGAAATCATATTAACAGTGCCCTGAAATACCATCGTACAAAATAGCCCCTATACACCCTTCCCTCTGCAAGGAGAGAGGATTTTTGACATTCTCTATCCTACCTCTCCCTCTCTCTCTTGAAACAAGACAAGTTTTCTGTTGTATAAGCTGTGCATATGTTATATGTATGTATATATATATATATATATATATATATATATATATATATATATATACACGTCGAGATATTTTGTACTTTCCATTTTAATCATCGCATTTTCGAGTGACCCTTCTTTCTTTGCCTCTCTCTATACCCCTCCCCCCCCCCCCCCCCCCCCCCTCCTGAAATTTCGTTCGACTGTTGTTGTCTGCCACTAATATATTTATGGGGCTCTCTCGGTCAATAAAAAATCGAGGCACCCGACAAGAAAGTATCCATCGATTGGAACTGCACGCTGATTATATGATGGTATCTACCCTTAAGCCCGTCTATTGAGTTCCACTATGAAGAATTTTTTTTCCACCTGTCTCGGATTACCCAAATCTAATCAAGATATATAGGAAAAATTTACTATTCTTTGACTATTGTCATTTTGCTATAGTCATCAGTTGTTCGCGTAATCTTAACTGACAAGGGAAGACATTGCGACGCAAACGTGAAACACCAAGTTAGCACATGATTGTATATAAAACGGTATATTTTGTGAATTCCTACTCTTCTATACTATACCAATATGCTTTGTTAGAGCACGGATGAAGAACTGCGTATCGTGTGCCGAAAACATTCGAAACTTATTCATAATGACTTGATGTGTGATTGTATGTTATCAGAGTGGAGTGAATCAATATCAAACAGTCTCATACATTTTTTTCTTAATTTTTCATTCACGTTTACAACAAAAATCATCGGACTTAATGTGAAGAACTTGATTAAAAACGCAGATCCTTTACCAGCTTTGATGTCTTTATTTGTGATAGAGAGGAAACAACAGAATATATTGTAGCCAAAAGACAAACTCACAACTGAGTGCCGTTGTCGAGTCTGTCGAGTAAAATGGTGGCGCCCTTGTGTAAAACAATTTCAGAAGCTGAAAACATCAGCTTCATACAAAGTACAACAGCCGTTTTACAGTGCATTATACAATTCAGCCACATCATCTAGAAAGTAAGGCTCTTTGTAGGGCATTCCAATTGTCTAATAAAACCAGTATATTTCAGTCGTTGTCGGTGGAATGGAAAGAGACCGACAAATACTCAGTTTTTCAACACAAACTTGATGTCGGCAAGCACGAGGGTGTCTGTGCCTATTCTATAATTATTTTTAAGAGAGGGAAGACAAAATTAAGCATAAATCCAACCATTTCTAACCTTCCATGGGCCCTCCTTCTACAGGAAATCATTTATCATTCTGTGAAGTGGCTCTTGAAGTTCTGTGCTGTCAATCCTCATACAGAATCACCATGCGAAGTGAAGGGTGCGGGTTTTTTTTTTTCGTTATAACCCGACTCGAGGGAAAGTTGAACTCAAGAGGCGAAACCATCAACAACGTGAAATTTCCATGACTGTCCCTAATGCTGTTTACAATGTGACTTCAGTCACAGAGATCAAAGCTCCAACAGAAGTTTAGATCTTAAATTTTCTCCTGCAAACGCAAACATTATCAAATGCATTTGTGGGTCAAGAAACGAAAAACTCCACCCCGAAAAGGATTCTCTGAAATCGTATCAACAAGATCTTGACTCTATGGACGGACGGCTACGGGGAGGGTTACACTATGGTCGCTGAAAAAGTATTCCCCAAACAGGTAATGTTCATATACGTTTTTCATTCCATTTACTTCTTAGAGTGTAGTCTTTTTTATTCATTCATTCAAAGAGAATGACGGAGTCGGAAAGAAAAATATGAGAAACTGATATGTATACATGTTATACATGTTATTGTTGTATTAGCTACTGGAATAAATGGCAGAATAAAATTAGAATCATTTCATAGACAATACTCACGAATAGAATACTGTTAAAAGCACATTTCTTTTTCTTTCTACTCTCAAGAAAGATGACTGCGACTGGTGAATGACTGTCGCTCTGAAAAATCTTTCAGAGATTCTCCTCCTTTTCACTTTCGCGTCTTCCGCTTTCTTTCTTCCTTATTTCACAATCAGCTCTGTTCAGCCTCTTTCAGGAATTATTAACCAGGCAGACAAATTATACGCAATATCAGATGCGACACTGAACTCCCAAAGAAGAAGAATGACGCGTTGCTGATGAAGACGAGTAACGTTCCGAGGCAAGCTCTTTAAATATAGATGATAAGCCAATCCAATCAAAGACGTGACGATGTCATCCCTTCCAACTTCCCCATCGGTTGGTATGACATCATAAAAAAGACAAGATCTTGGTCTACAACTAAGCTACACATCATCCTCTTCCCTCTAAAGGTAATCGTCACTTGGTTATAATAAGACGGCAGTAAATCTATTCAAGAAGTGCAATCTATTTCCACTGATTTTGTCAAAAAGAGATCAAAAAATATCTACACTCAGGTGAAAGGAGACGTGTGAGATGATTATATTATATAGGTCTCCTATCACTAACTCCTCCAGTAAGCACATTGTGATTGATACAAATATCTCTGTTTCGTTAAAACATGTAAATATCTTAAGTTTCATAACTTTCTTGTCTATAGGGTCTGATTTTTGGTAATTTGACTCCGTATCTTTGCAATAGAACGTACAGGTGACGATGAAATAGAAGTTAAAAACTACCCGTGTGCGTAGGGGAACACAGCTGGCTCCATGCAGGATGAAAAGCAGCACTCCAGATTGTTTTTTACGTTCCTTAAAAGTGGGTCATGGTCAGTGAACATCTCGAGGGAAGGCTACCAACATTCAATACTTCGAACAAAGTATCAAATTATAGGATACTGTGTCTGTAGACAGTGCCGTTGTCTAAAAAACATCCCTCCTTCATTTCACGTATGTGCGTAGCCTATATATCAACGTAAATAAGGCCAAGCCATATGAGAAACTAATTTCTGCTGAGACCTCTAGAGATCTGCGCTAATTTTCTCTACCTCATCAACATCTTGATTTCATCTCCAGAACCATGAAGTTTTTCATACAATTATGGAAGGTTATCTACATGTCATTTTTTATTCCGTCATAAAAAGCGTGATAAGGAAGTTCTTGAGACAACCCTGAAGAGTGTTCATGTTTCATGTAGATGTATAATTTTAGGATTGGACATTTGCATTCACAAATCGCTGTGTGAAGTCAGGGATACAATATAATGAGTTCGCGACAAACCATATCTATCGTTAACCGTGACACCCAAACTCAGATAGGGTCTAGTTTCCCTGTACGAACATTTTCGCTGCCGTTTCAGCCGTTGCAAAGCTTTAAAGCATGCGAGAGATTTCAGCGCACGACAGCGCTAGTCCGGTCAATTAGTGTGCAGGGGTTTTGAGACCCTACGGTCATAATGGCTTCTCAGTTACTTCTTCTAAGCATCGACGACTTCAAAAACATACTTTCAAATAGATGAAAGTTGCAGCAAATGTTACACATTTCAGATGTTATCCATCGTTGAGGTGAGTTTCTGTATTTCCATTGAAACCGAAAGTAAGTATATAATGTGTATCGATTAATACAAGGATAATTTCTGTCTCTAATACAGCGAAACTCTACGGAACAATGTTATTACTTTATATAAACCAGCTATTATCTTATTCTGTGTATATTATCAATACTTTTTGGTTATATCAATGTTAAAAGACAAAATCTGATATGATTTTGTAGGACTTGTAATATCATTTTTCTCATTATGGGAAACGTCATGCAAACAATAAGACCGGCACTCTTTGGTGACTGCTTGTACAGTTTTAATGCATTTCTTCGGGACAGAAAAAACGAATCAAACCGCAGAGAAGAGAGACGTTTTACCATATCATTGTCTAGTTATTTCGCAAAACCAAATTTTTCTCTGAAATGAAACTAGCAGACTTAAAATCAGATTGAAATCACTTTTTATGCCATCACATTGCTGTTGGATGTGTTGGGCCAAGTGATTCCATTACTTTCCTAACAAAAGAAAAAGTGCGAGATATAAGTATAGTAACTGTCAGTAAAACCGTGCCTTCTTTGCCATATCTCTTAAAGAATTTGTATGCTCGTTGCATAAACTCTTCCGCTACTTTTTTAAAGTTTCTTGCCATACCATTGTTTTTCTTGTTCGTAAACTCGTTTGGTTTATACATGAAAGGGACGTAAACAAGACATCAATTAATGAAGAAAGCTACCGACTGTCATTAGCTAATGATGTAAAATATATCAAGCGTATTTGTACAATAACCTAGTCAACATGTTAGGCGATCAGCACCTCATTCCGTCATGCACCTGCCATACAGGTATAATCAATATTCGAATATTAGAGAGTTAAAGAAAGTTAGGACTTCACAATCAGTTTGCAAAGGGAAAATACAACGTTACCATGCAATAAGGATACAAAATAAAAGTTACCGACAGCTTCACTTGATTTTTCAAAATCTTTTGAAAGATATCGCTGTGAATTTAAAGTCTTTCACATCTAAAACATTTCAGTGCTATATTTCTTCTTAGCTCCTGTCTTTCTTTACTTTTCCTTTTTTTTTGTAAGATATCCTCATCTTCCTCCAGTTCATCACCCTGACTTGCCACCTTCTTCAATATCCTTCAGCTCGCCGCTGCCTTCATTTCCCTTTCTTCCGTTGTGATCGGAGAGAACCACATTATCCCATCACCACTGCCGAGGGCAAAACCTTTCAAAATGGTGACGCGATCAAGGTAACGAGTATCCAGCGTTGATGGTTTGCAATGGGATAGTCTCGGCTCCAGGAGTTCAACAGATGGTAATCGTGGACCGTTGAGGGCAGATTATTGTGCACTACTGTATACTGCTGTACTTTTTGTAAATACTCCCCCCCCCCTTCTCTCTGAGACGAACGCATGTACACACACACACACACACACACACACACACACACACACACAAAAAAAAACACAGTACAAAAATATCGAAGATGATAATTGATGACGTCAGGCTCATATAACTTACCTACATACACCATTCTGAACATAATCATAATAACGACAATGAAATTCTCTAAAACAAATTTCATTTCTCAAATCTATTACCAGTTTAAATTTACTAATTCATTGTTAATTCATTACGCGTGGTAACATTTAGAATTAAGGCAGAGGTGTCTTTCGTTGATGGCTATACTCACCCATTTCACATCTAACTAAGATCGAACATTATCCACCGGTAATAATGATTTCAAACGTTTCACAGAGAACAAATGCATGCATATAAGCAGGGGGTGTTACAAAAACAGTGTAGTTTATCTCTTCGTAATTGCGTGCAAATCTATGCGGAGGTTTTCTAGCATTTATCGTATGAAAGTTTCATGCTCTAAGCCACTCTTCCAGAGTTTGGATATTACGGCGACCAAAGAAGTGGTTCTTAATACGTACAATTTTTAGCCGTATATCACAGGAAATGTGAAAATCCGGTATGGATCTTGGTGGGTATATTGTACGAAACAAAATTATCCTTCAAGTTTTTCTCCAAGTCTCCTTGTAACAGTGCCCCAAGACTGAAAGCAGGAGTGCTACTGAAGCATTAATGTTTTACCATCTTTCGCACACTCGTGCATGATTTTGTAGTGAGGTTTAGCGCTTGAATGTTTAATCTTTCTGATTCACAACTCATGGGCGTCACCAGGGGGGGTGCGTTGGGTGCGAACGCACCCCCCTTCAGACCCTAAAAAAAAAAAAAAAAGAAAGAAAGAAAAAAAACCTTCAGTCTGCGAGCGACCTCAACGCCGGACACTAAATAATTATTATTTTTTATCTATTTATTTTTTTTTTGAAATTTGCATCGGGGACAAAGATTAAAAAAAGAGAAAATCGTGGGCAAAAGCAATTCGCACCCTGGTTCTGGCAGCACTGATTTTATACATAATTATCTACTAGTACAAGTGTATTCTATACAGTGTTGACTATATACATAGATTTTGGACATCCTTCCCATACTTGGTCACTTCGACGCCACCTCGCTGGTCATACCTCCCCCAGTCATGAACTTAAACCGACACCCTTGACTACCAGTGGCGGATCCAGGGGGAGGGGCGCACCGGGCGTCTCGCCCCTCTTAATTTTCAAAGCGAAAAAGTATAGCTACAAACGGCAGTTTTTGGACTGTAAAATGTCAAAATTTTCAAGCTCGCTCGCTGGCATTTAGTCGTAATGCCATTCTCCTGAAGTTGCTGCCAGTAATTGCCGGCAGTTCCACCCGGTGCGCCCCCCCCCCCCCCCTTACTGCAAAAAATATAGCTACGAACGGCAGTTTTGGTACTGTAAAATGTCACAATTTTCAAGCTCGCTCGCTCCGCTCGCTCGTATTTAAATTCTCCTAATATTGCTGCCAGTAATTGCCAGCAGTTGCGGTGCGCCCCCTCAATTTCGAAAGCAAAAAAAGATATAGCATCAAACGGCAGTTTTGGGACTGTAAAATGTCAAAATTTTCAAGCTCGCTCGCATTTAATCTTTATGCAATTCCCCTGATGTTACTGCCAGTAATTGTCTGTAGTTGCGCCCGGTGCGCGCCCCCCCCCCCCCTTAATTTCCAAAGCAAAAAAATATATAGCTACTAACGGCAGTTTTTCTACTGTAAAATGTCAAAATTTTCAAGCTCGCTCTCTTCGCTCGCTCGCATTGAATCGTTATGCAATTCACCCGATGTTGCTGCCAGTAATTGCCAGCAGCTGCGCCCGGTGGCATGCGCTCCACCCCCCCCCCTTAATTTCCAAAGCAAAAAAATATGGCTAAGAACGCCAGTTTTTGGACTGTAAAATGTAAAATTTTCAGGCTCGCTCGCATTTAATCGTTATGCAATTCCCCTGATGTTGCTGCCAGTAATTGCCAGCAGTTCCGCCCGATGCGCCCCCCCCTTAATTTCCAAAGCGAAAAAATATAGCTACAAACGGCAGTTTTTCTACTAGCTGTAAAATGTCAAAATTTTCAAGCTCGCTCTCTTCGCTCGCTCGCATTTAATCGTTATACAATTCACCTGATGTTGCTTCCAGTAATTGCCAGCAGTTCCGCCCGGTGCGCCCCCCCCTTGATTTCCAAAGCGAGAAAATATGGCTAAGAACGGCAGCTTTTGGACTGTAAAATGTAACATTTTCAAGCTCGCTCGCATTTAATCGTTATGCAATTCACCTGATGTTGCTGCCAGTAATTGCCAGCAGTTCCGCCCGGTGCGCCCCCTCCCTTTATTTCCAAAGCGAAAAAATATAGCAACAAACGGCTGGGGTTTTTTTTTTACTGTAAAATGTCAAAATATTCAAGCTAGCTCGCTCCGCTCGCTCGCATTTAATTGTTATGCCTTTCTCCTGATGTTGCTGCCAGTAATTGCCGGCAGTTGCGCGCGGTGCGCCCTTCCCCCTTTATTTCCAAAGCGAAAAAATATAGCTCCAGATGGTAGTTTTTTTTACTGTAAAATATGAAATCCTAGCTACGCCGGTGCCCTTTCCCCGCTTGGTTTCCCTCAACAACAGTAAAAGTCTAGGGATTGAGAGCTTCCTATATTCCAAATGTCTGTCAAAAAAAAAAAAAAATCTTGTTACATTAGGGTCAAAACGCACCCCCCTTGAAAAAAAAGCTGGTGACGCCCCTGCAACTGACTATACTTCTCCGCGGCACGGAGCATGGGTACAAACGAGAGATTCTAGTTTCTTCTCTTACAACTCCTACCTAACAAGCCATCAAATATGCTTGCAAAATAGTCAACATAAATCGAAATATTGACAAGAAAACGATACACGAAAGTATACACTCACACACATTTACAAGAGGTAAAGAAGACGAGAAAATGGATCATGCGCCACCCATCAATCGTGAATAGTGAATACGGCCTTGTCTGAATACCTGTAAACATAATAACGAGAAGTCGACGAATAAAAGTGAATGCCACTCATAGGCCTACATAAATCAATATAAAGACAGAGTGATATCAAATGATGGGACGTCAGAAGGTTCATTGATATCGGTCAATACGAAACAAGCCAGTAAAATGGAATTCTACAATTTCATTTCTTTTTAATATACAGTGGGATTTTTCTCCTTACCAGATTACATATATGAATTTGACGAGATAACAATAAACATCATCTCAATTCTATTTTTAATCAAATAAAAAAAAATCATCCTATTCATACCATTGTAATATATCTCTTATGATTATCAAATGAGGAGGTTAGTTGCCAAACCATTGACCGAAAGCATGAGCTTCATAATTTAGTGCTTATAAACATCCTTGGAGAGTTGACTCGAATAGTGTCACCCTTAATACGGCTACCTGTACCATCCTGTGTATGAACATGGTACAGCTGTATTCTCTGGGCAATGCACTGATCTATTGTGTACACTGCTAGTTTGGAAATTTTGATTGAGCGAGTTGGCTGGACAAAAAGTTGTCGCTGGTGGTGAAGCTCAATAGGAAAACTTGTTGCATGGGCATCGATGAACATCGATTTGATTCTTGTGGTGGCTAGCTTCCAGACTTAGAAGAATTAAATTTCCTCTTTGCTATAAGTACTGTCATCTGAAACTACACGTGTCGCATTCTGAAAGGTTGACACCATCGTACTTGAAGTATTATCTTATTTGATCGAACAACAAACAAACAAATTCGTATTCTTTGATTTACATGTTTAACATACCGCATATGGCATGTATGATCGATAAGGAAACTACATAATTCTGTTCAATGGAACCGCATGGCAGAGAAGAGAAAATATCTTGTGGTAGATAAATTAGGAATATGTCTGTATGTATGGATAAAGTCTGATCTTGTCTGGTCTACACAACTGTGTTTCAAAATTCACTGCCTGATACAGTAATATCTTTTGTCTTGATCTCCAGAACACTTGAAAGAAAGTTGAAAGAAACGCGTGTAGGTCTACATGATTTATTTTTTTACGGACATAATTATTATAAATATGCAGCGTTTGAAGAAATGATAACAATGATTGCATGATATCAGAGCTAGATAAATGTGAATAAAAAGGATCATTAAATGGGAATGATTTTGAATTTTAGTGCCGCCATCGCTGGATGAGAAGGCTAGCACCTCGTGGCGTTACAAGACAGCGAAATAAAGAAAATATAAAGAAATTCCACAAAATTTCACTTTCTTCTGATATGTACACAAGATTCCATCGATTTGTTGCTGACATATACGTTAAGGATTATATTATTTTCCCTGCTGCTTTTCTGAAAAGGGTAAATCAAGTGATCTTTCGTTATGCAAGAAATATTTAAAAGTATGTTGAATTTTCTATATATTTTCTTTCTGTCCCAGGGCATCTGTTGCACTTACAAACGTCAATATAACTACATTACATTAGCCATATCAGGACGTGTGTGCGTGTGTGTGTGTGTGTGTGTGTGTGTGTGTTTGTGTGCGTGTGGGCGGGATGGGGGGGGGGGTGTCATTCAAGCAACCCTCACAAGATGGTGGTGAGGATACGACTTCCCTCCTCAAGCAATCATTTTGATCGTTACCAGCCCTTGAGAGTGAAAATAACACATAACAAAAACAAAAACACTTTACCCAAACATCGGACACACTCTATATCGATCCGCTGTGTTTTCCATGGTGCGTGCTTCCACCGCTGCTGCATGTGTGAATGGACTTGTTAAGTGCAATCACGTAAGTAAATAAGATGAGTGTTAGTAGAAATAATAATCACTATTAGTGCAGAGGCGTGACGTTTGCTAGTAACACGAGCAGTTCAGCGAAGAAATGTGAAAACAGACAGTGCACTCAGACAAGTAGGTCTGACTTTGTCTTTGAATGCATTGAACAACTTTGATGACAAGCATTTAAAACGCCGTATGAGTGTACACCTCCAAAGTATAGCCGAAATATTAGTTATCATGTGTGAGCTTTTTGTTGTAAAAAAAAAGAGAAGAAAGTGATAACTCCAGAAATTGTTGCCGAGGATATAATATGGTGAACCTTCCCCGAAGTTTCCTGAGAATTTGTCTAGACAGTATGTTGATATATGCACGGATGCGTCTATTCAAATTCATGAAATTCTTGCGTAGAGTTGTTTTTACTGAAACTGACTGACAAATTGCCCTTATACATCGACGTATCGACGCAAGAAAATCCTAAACTTGAATAATTACGCAGTACCCGCTGCATGCTATAAGGAATATAACCAGCAATGGCTGTCGGGCGGAAGCTTGGTGGTCTAGTGGATAAGACAGACGCCTGTCAGGTCGTTGGTTCGTATCCATCAGCCCGATTTGCCCATTATTTTTTTTATATAGTGACTACTACGAGAACACTGATTAATTCGGTGTTTACTTATGTCGATGTAGGGCAACTAGTCAGTCAGTTGCAATGGATACAACTGTTAAGTTTTACCTTCGTTATGAAGTTCTGAAAATATTTCAAATAATTACGATTTCCATGACAATGAATTGTTAACATTACCCGAATATCTGTTCCTTGATTTGAGATGTGTGACTAAAATCCAAAGGTCGGTACTTAAAACATTTCACACCGACTGTGACCATCAATAGACATGTACTCTCGAATATATATATATATATATATATATATATATATTCGCAATTTAGAGTGGCAATCAGATAAAAATTTCTTTACACAGGCTTTACATGGCGCCATCAATTGTATACACGTCAATATGCTACAAAAATTTACATGAAGTGAATCAAGTGGACCCGTATGGATCGCCCTGCGTCACGTTTACTCAAGTGTGCACGTTTTTCTCTTCAAGAATCTGTAATTAATTCTGATACTCGTCCTATAGAATTTCTCACTAGCACGTGCTAATTCATTGAACACATAACCGCAAAGAATTCTATGGCAACAGGAAAAATATTGATATCAATTTACATTTGTACAGTGCAATCATTTGCAAGTAGGTGCGAGTTCGCGACAGTCAAGTTTCTGAATTCGATCCGAAGTGAAACGGCATATGATACATTGTATTTTTTCTCCATGCTTTGGCAAGTTGATTAGGTAAAAGAAGAGGAACATTGACACACCAACCTAGTCTGTGCCATCGTCACAGCAAGTCGTGCACTATAAGGTAGCAATTCTTTCCTGCCCCCATCGCATCTAATTGGGAAAATTAATACTCGTTTTGACGAGCGTGACGTATTGAGGATGGTAATTGCCAGGTGGATGAACTATATACCCGTCTCTGGGGCAAATATGGGCAGTCGTCTCTTGAGACCTCGTGAGCCTGAATCTGAAAGGAAGCTGAACTCAAAGGGTACGGTTTATCCACCACGAATGGATACGCGGAACCCATTGTAGTTAGCCTGACACAAACTGACTTTTGATTTAAACAATATCCTATCAAGTCCTAATAATACGTGTAAGCTGCTTCTTCGTGCAGTTATATCCGTTCAATTTCATAGGCTCAAATTATCAATCCATGGTCAGAATTTAGTCCCTGGAAAAAAAAAAGCAAAAAAAAAAAAAAAGGAAGAAGAAGAAAGTGCGAATGCATAGTAGGCGAATATTGTACACACAATGTACGTGTCGTCGCGTGTTCGTTGGATGTCCGTTGCCACGCGCAATATGCATTCGGAAATGCCTATTTTTTGCGATTTCCGGCCACAAAGTTCCATTTGAAAAGGCTATATATAAACGAAGAGCCACAGAATCGCAAACCACTTTAATGCTCATTAGTAACACAGGTGTTTTTGAGCATGTCAGATAACCCCATCAGCTCTTTACGATTTGGTTTGATTGATAGCTCTGTTTTACTTTACAAAATATTGCTATTATATCATAATTATACAAAATGAGATAAAGGGTATACCGTAAATTCTGCAACAGTCATTATCAAATTCGTGCCACAGCAACTCCATGGCCTACTGTTTTTTTTTTTTATCGCACTTATTCGATTATTTTCGTGTTGCCCCCCCCCCCCCCCACGGCGTCGTTGGTAATCATAAATAATCATAAATTCGATAAGATGAGTTGAAGAATGCTTTCTGATGTTTTAGATACAGGTATGACGGTTCTTTCCGCGTTTGATATTTCCTTTGATTTCTATGCGTTTGATCAGGTTTGCCGTCACGTCACGACTTACTCCCTGGAACTCAGATTCGGGTGTGATTGCTCTGTCGTGAAATAAAAATTTCTTTCTTATCCCTGTTGAAAGAACTTGCGAATAACAAAGGGCAAAAAGTTTTTCAGACTCTTACACTTTTCTTTTTATGTTTTATCACACTTTGTTTGCATTATCTCATGTTGTGTTGTATCCTGGTGGCGCTATTTCCATGTATTTTCTTTTTAAGCCCATATGTTCGATTCAACCATCCAACGAATATGATCAAGACCAAAGAAAAAGTGTCATTATATATACGCTATTAATAATTTATTCATTTATATAAACTGAATCACTCACATGATACGTAACATCATTGCAAGAAATCCAGAAAAATCGGGTTTTATTGTTGTTGTTGGGGGTTCTTTTTAGCGAGTAATCTTGGTACCCCGTGCTAACGTCGCATACGCAAACCAAAACAGGATCACTTACAAAACAGATGGATAGTCAATACACGTGTCCTATGATTAATTGTCATTATGAGATTCTAGCCACATGACGCTGTTTAAGAGATACAAAGAAAGCCGCGCCCGCCCGTGCATGATCACAAACATAGCGATTATGTTGCAAATAGGGCTTTAAAGTTCGTCAACATGTCATTCGATAGGGAGTGGCAACAGGCCGCAAGCAACATACGGCCTAGATTTTGATCAATGTTGTTTACTTTGCCTTTATTGAAAACGCCGCTATCAACGTGGAACATAATTATTATCTTGGGGATGCTATTTTTTACATAGGTGAAATGGTGAGGAAAGCACAATTCAAAGTGCATTATACTCAGCTTCTGTTAAGCTCTTCAATGATCTTCCTATAAGTTTAAGGGCAACAAATGATATCAAATTATTTATAACAGAAATAAAGAAAAAACTGCATGATTCCAACAATTTATATTCAATTTATGTTTAAGTGCTAAGTTTTGTATATTCAAAACTTTACTCACAGACCAATCAGTCATTTCATTTGACCACCCCCGTGTGTCGTTAAACGCTCGTCCATCATTTTGAACCCTCTTAATCTATTTGCATTGTGACATAATGATTGCCCATTTTCCAAACCTTTGTATATTTCTGTATGTTATTCTTTTCTTCAGTTCTGAGTTTGATTCTTTTGTATACTTTTCATGATTCATGTTTCTGATTTTTTTATTCATTGCTAATCTGTTTGTAAACACACGCTTTGTATAACGTTCGCGGCCTTGCTGAAAACCAGCTAACAGCTGAAAGCAGGGTTTGCAGACTTTTATACGTGATGAAATGAAGTCAATCACTCAATCAACATTCTCTATCATGAATTATCACATTTCACTAAAGAGTAAAATTTCAGAGCTTCACACATCAGCTAGGCACATCTTTTCATTTTGTGTGTGTGTGTGTGTGTGTGTGTGTGTGTGTGTGTGTGTGTGTGAATCATACGACTGCAATAACTTAGCTTTTATATTTTGTTCGTTTAGACCATGCAGACGTTGATAGGACCCGTCTAACAGCCAAGTTAAAGGCACGAAACGAGTCATCTTCTTGTACGTTCCAAAAATTCCCCTGGATAACTCGGAACGAGGGGTAAGCCGCACTGTGGCCGAGTCTCCGTTGGGGCTCAGACAACTCGAGTAACCACTATAATGGATGCCGAGCCATTCTCCACAAATTCAATTTTTCTCCACACGAGAGGAGACCATCCATCACTGCGCTCTCTCCCGCTGAAACATGAGAAGCATTCGTCATGATGATAATTGCTCAAATTTGCCATGTTGAATAATTTAGGTCGCCCTTCCTCCTCGACAGGAAATCAATGCTAGATGCAAAAGCACTCCCACCCCCCCCCCCCAAAAAAAAAGAAAACAGCAAAATCCTTCCTATATAAACATAAAAGTTTTCACTGGTTTCTCAAATACATTCAAGGAATGAGCATTCTTGATAGTCTGGAAAATTGTTATAGCAAATTATTCCATAATACTGTTGAGGAGGTATAGCTTGAAATGAACGTGATCCAGCCTTAAAATTTTGTATATAGGCCTATAACAGGTGTGAGTTTCTTCAATTTGTCTCCCTCTATACAAATTAAATTTGTTAAGATCGCAACTGCTGATCTGTAAACTAACAAACATGTCGGAAACAAAGGAACCAGTGCGACTCGAACCTGTCATCTACTGCTTTCCGAGCAGCAACACTACCACCAGGCTCTCCCTGGTTGCCGGCAGTGACACGATGAACATGGAACAAATACCCAAGCTCCGAAATTCCGACATTGTTATGTGAAGTAGTCCAAGACGGACAAGGCATATTAACTGGGCATATCAAAGGGAGACAAATTGAAGAAACTCACACCTGAACCTTCACCCCTCTGAATAATGTCTTTCTTTTCATTTAATAGGCCGATAACACTTTGGGGAAAAAACCCCAAAGTGATCTGGATGAAGATCTTAAACATACGAATGTATTCAAGAATTAATTAACCTAAAACTGTCTTAAAATTTGAACGTAAGGTCTAGGATGTTGTACTGAGTACAATATATCACGGGCAAACAATATATCACGGGCAAACAATATATCACGGGCAAACTGTTGAGTTGTTGTAATAATGAAAGCATTGGTGTACGTGAACGAGAAGATTGATAAACGAGATAATCGAAAAAAAAATCTTTGAATGCGATTAAGTTGGTTACATGACAAATTATTCAAGAGACTGTTTCCACTATCAACATGGCAGATATCAAAACTATGATCAATCATTCGGTCAATCTGTGGTCCAACGTTTGCCCTTGTTAGATGACCTAACACAGAGCGAGTGAAGCATTGCGACGAATCTTGTTAATCTGACAGAATGACTTGCTTCATTTTGTTCATTTATAATCAAAAATTTACGAGATGACCACATTCCTATCAATGAGACATTTTTGTACAGCAGACATTGCACAATATCATTGACATCATCTTGCTCAAACGTACAATATTTTTAAGTGTAAGACTATAGCTATAATATATTCAAGTGTAAGACTGAATCCATAAAAGAGCAATCTCATCAACGTTGAAACTATTTTTCAAACGCTAAAACAAAATTTGATGATTCATTGTTTCAAATGCAGATTAAAAATCCAACATTATGAGCACAGCTTCTTCACCTCTATCAAGTGATGAACAAGGCATTCATAAGTATACACTGCTCTTCCTCACACGATAACACACATTATCACCAGTCTATTCTACTTTAGTCTATAGGCCTACTCAAGCGTGGCTTTCCTTTGCACGAACTCTTCAAGAACGAAAAGATACTCAATCGCCCAATAAAATATCCGTTAGATCTCCTTTATTTCTAAAGTTATTGACTTTCCTAACTCTTACCGTGGCAAATTATTCACTCGTAACAGTCTAACTAGCATTATTATTTGCCTGATATAAACAAAAATTATTGTGCCTGTAGTCACGTACAAAAAGAAATGAAGATTTAATTGGAAAGAATTCATGCCATCCTTTGCGACAAGTCAAGCAGCATAATGCAAGCTATGTGAACCTACAATTTCTTTAAGTAGTTTCTTCAGTTTTAGTTTCTTTTCTTTTCTTTTCTTTTTTTGGTCTAGGCTATCTTTCCCCCCTTTTGATACGTTACAGTTGTATTGTAAAGTATGTAGACGTAAATCAACACGTGGGAAATAAAACGTTGATTTGCTAACCTGCAAAGACTATAAATATTATTGTTTTAAGAACAAATGTACTGGTCCGTTACATTCGCCGTCCATGGGATAGACTTGCAGTGTTTGACTCAATATAATATAGCATAAAGTACATCTGAGTTGTTCAGTTTATCTAAGTATAGCTTTGAATAGCATTTATTTGAAAATTTATTATAGAAATGATGATAATTGTATTATGAATGAATATGATAATTATTAAATATATGTGTCTAATTGTATGTATACTGTGTGTAAGTTTGTATGGTCGTTATTTTGAGTGATATATTTTTGTTGTTTATATGTCACCAGTGAAAATCAAATTACTGTCTCAATGAATGAGCAGACCAGACATACTTACATCATATCATATCATATCATATCATATCATATTTAGTTAGTATTAACAGCATTAGTACTCTGGCGTATCATAATTCAAATCATGAATTGGTATACAGCGTCTGTGTTTGAATTTTCGTGGCACTGCATGAACGACTCCCACATCTCCCCTGTGGACACCCTATTATAACATCACAAGCTGAAATTATGAGCCTTCTGAGAATTTCAAAATGCAATGGATTACAGCAATGGCAAAACATTGCTTCATCATTTACAATGTACTAGCACAGAGATTGAAAAATCTCAAACGAGTCGTAATTGATACGACTTTAGTAAAAGGAAAAAAAGCTGAGACGTGATACAATACCGGAGTCAATAATGACAATCCAAGTTCCCAGATCTCATGTATCTGGCTTCTGAATTAATGTCTTTAATTAAGATTGGCCTACAAGATAAGGATTGTGCATACTCATCAAAACACGCAACGCTTTAGAAAAACATCATGAATAAGACTAAATTGTGCACAGCATGATATAGTTCGCGCATACGTCAACAGTATGATCGCACATACAAGCAAAGATGTTAATGGATTTTCCTTTCAATAATTCAGGTTGGGTTACCCCCAATTTAAATAATCTAATGCGATTTACAGAAGATAAAATCGTTGTAAAGACGTTTGCAGACGATGCACGATGCGCGCCGCACTAAGAACTAATCATGACGAACATTGGAACGAAGCGATCGTAATAACTCACTTACGTGTGTGCCTTCTCAACCGAGCTAAAAGCGAACAAAAGCAAAAAACGGTACAATATAATGCATGAGCAAAGGAAAACTAAATTTGAGTTTCTCACAGCAAATCATCACAACCATGGCCTAGCGTATCCATCACAAATCTGTTCCAGCAGCAGAATGTTTCATGTTTCCCTAATATTAGTAAGGAGAAATGATTATGAGAGAAAAAAATCAAATCCATATTTTTGCCAATATTGTAGTCCGAACTTGTTCCTGAAAGTACTGTATAACTGTACACTAAAACAGGAACGTAGCGGTTAACGGACGAGAGAGAGAGAGAGAGAGAGAGAGAGAGACAGGGAGAGAGGGAGAGCGATACTGATTGAAGTGTCGATGAAGATTTACAATAATAAAGCAGACTATATTACCATACCGTTCTTCTAATGAAACTTTCAATATTTTTGTTAGTTTTACTTTTTCCGCATATTAGATGCGTTAACATGCCAGCATTGATAGAATTGACTGTAAAGCCATGGCTGAGTTTAAATGGAAAGATTTTAGTAAAAACAAGAGCTATAAAGAGCGTTGACGCCACTCTGAGCTTCAAGATAAATTCAACCCTGTGACTCTGTTAAGCCCTTCGATGATGTTTCAAAGGCCAGGATACACTTTTTATCAATGTTTTTCCTAGCAGGGGTATGGTGAACAATTTACAATTCTTTTATTCTATTGTAATTTTCTTTACACACATTGTAAACATACATGTATTATATCATGACAGGCACATGGTAAGTAGCCTTTGCCTTCGAAAGCGCTGCATTAGGATACCATACTAGGTTGTACGTACTTGTAAAAAGATACCTCTGCATTTCCTGTACCCCTGAGGATGATTTCCGCCAAATCTGATAAGGAATTTGAATGAAGATAATGAGAGGCTTAGGTGTACCACAGGGGAGCAATTGTTGCACTTGAAACTGCCACAAGCAAGTTTCGTATTTCCGTTTTACTGCGTATACGATTTATACTTAATAGTATACAATACACATATATATTGCTGAAGCTGGAGAAGATGTGTCGTTGTCACTGGTTTAGATCATCGGGGTCCTGCTTACGGCCCCTAGTGAACACGAAAATTATGCAATTCTAACTGTTTAAATCCACCCGAAAGTATATGGAGGCCTCGGAACATTTTTATACTATGGGGGCGCAAAATGGGTGTCACGGGTTGTTCTCGTCGATGGGACAAAGGGCAATGCTCAAAACAAATGGGTTCCGGTTACACTTCGTTATTCTGAAGATTCATAATGCCGAAGATTCCTTAATCCAAACCCAAAATAAGGTTCGTTATTTCGAAGGTACATTATTCCAAAAACAAAATTAGTTTCGTTTATAGTAAGCACCTTCTTTTCATTTGCGGATTAACGAACTCTAAAAAACGAACCATATTACATTTTCGGATTCATGAACCCTTGGAGTAACTAACTGTATTTCATTTTCGAATTAACGAACCTCAGGAGTGACGAACCTTTGGAATAAGGCAACATGCTCGGATTAACGAATATCTCGGTATAAGAAACCTGTGTGTTTCGGGGGAAACAAACCTTCGGAAGAACGAACCTCATTTCACTTTTCGTACATCACCCGGGTTTTCTTGCATATTACGATTTATTTTTGCTTTCAAACATGCATGCATTGTTGTGGTTTCTGATGAAAAAGCAAAAAGTGAAAAGGGTTATCACTATAGCTGTAGCACCACTGCCCCGGCTCCCGCAGCAACTGTTAGGGATGATACCATCCAGGCAATAATGTCTCATCATGCAGTTGATTTTAAAGTGGGACTGCTTTTATGATTCAGTTCATGGGACATTTTTAAACTATAGTCCGTAACAGTACGATTCAGTACGAAGATTGCTCGCCCCGTTGCGCGTGTACCTCGTTCGCCACTCGTTCGTTGCTCGCTGGCATCTCGCGCTATCTCGTAGCATCTCGCACTAGTTCGTAGCAGCTCGCATGAACTCGCTTCTCCTCGTTTCACTGCTCATCCACTCGACTGTTGCTCGTTCCGGCTCGTTCCGTTGCGTATCAGTTTGCCCTGCTGCGTATAAGCTCGTAGAGAGCTTCACTGGTATATAATTTTTGACATTTTACAGTTACGGGGGGGGGGGGGGCACAAGGACTTTTTGGTTCAAATTCTTCAAAAAGCACTAAATTTGGTACACGTGTTGCCAAAACCATACTATTTCAATTTTTGATGGGCGCCAAGAAGGGCGCCCTGAGGCCATATTGGCCAAATCCAATATGGCCGCCATCTGAAATTCAAAAGTCACTTCCATTGTTTAAAAAGGTAAACATTTCACAATAATTTTCAAAATCTGTATCATAGGTTTTCTGGGTCAATGAAATCGATTCTGAATGTTGTTTTCATGGTCTGAAGTCAACTTTTCCTTATAGGGTCACCCTTAATGTCGCTTTGGGTCAGGACATTATTTTCACTACAGGTTATTTCAAAATGGCTTGCTTACAGTCACTATAACAGGAATGACAACCTTGCTCATTACCTGCAGTTGTTGAGGACTGAACAGAGCATATTACTGTGTTAAAAAAATTACTTTTCAGCAATATACATTGTGTTGTAATACAATTCTGAGGAAAAAAAAGATTTTCCACAAAACCTACAATAATAGCGGGAAACTCAGTTTGAGGTGTTTTTAAAAACTGATAATTTTGAATCTGATGTTGCTGAAAGCACACAATCATTCCAAAAGCTTCATGATTTAATAAGCATAATAATGTGTTTCTTAGTCAACTAAGTGAATTTTAATTAAATCTGACTAGATTTTGTATGAACAGATGTATACGCAGTCATAGCGAGCTAAAGCGAGCAGCATCGAACAGGATCGAGGAGGAACGAGGTAAGTCGAGGATGAACGAGGGGGAGCGAGCGACGGACGAGCTAGATTCGCAATGAAGCGAGTTACATCCGCAACGGTCCTTGCTAATGCGAGCAGAGTACTAGGAGTAGAGTGAGATGATGCGAGGTAAAGCGAGGTAACGCGAACTAAAAAGCGAGGTAAGTCGAGGTGAAGCGAGCAGGTATCGTAACCATACGCAGTGAAACGCAGTTCAAAGTAAAGCTGCGTTGGCCTGCGTTAAGCAGCTCGTTGTCGCTCGCCCTTGCTCGTCCTTGCTGGCATTAGCTGGTTGTCCCTCGTCTTAGCTCGTATGGATTTTGATCTTGCGTTCAGTTGCGGATGTTTGAAAAAAATTCAAACTAGCGAGCTAGAACGCAAAGCCTCTGCGTTAGTCTGCGTATTAACCTCGTATTAGCTCGTTTCATTGCGTAGTGCTGCGTTGGGCTGCGTTAGACTGCGTTCGGGCAATATAAGGGGCGATGCAAGAAACTATAATCAATTGCAAATCCCCAAAATTAATCGCAAGTTACGATCGATTCTCTCGCAAAAGTTGCAATTGATTGCAAACTTGCTTCTTGCAACGGAAAGCTGATTGCAAGTTGCGTTTGATCTGTCAATCAATTGCAAAATTTGTAATAGATATTTGCAATCGATTGCAACTCGGCTTTCTTGCATGTCCCCTAAGTACACTAACATAGTATAACTTTGCCATACTAATTCGGAAAGGATTTTTTTTTGGGGGGGGGGGGGGCATTGGGGCCGTATGGCAACTATATAGCACCCTCTGTCCCTTTGGGAATGACTCTTGCCAGGTTAAATTAAAATCTCATGGTGTATATGAAATTATGTTGTTGATTGATGGGATTTGCGATGTCACATTATGACAACTACATAATATGATAGAAATAAGAGAATTCCATACGGGATTTACATAATATGATAGAAATAAGAGAATTCCATTTTCCAATTTTCCAATTTCTTGTTACTTGTACAAACATTATTCCCCTGCATTTTGAAAGAGATTTAGTCAAGTGCTCTTTCATTATGCCGGAAAATTATGTTGAATTTTCATATATTTTCTTTAATCGTTGTCTTACACTAATCGACATCGCGAATTTTTGAAGTCTTCTTATCCGGCGATGGCGAAATTTACCTAAACTTTAAAAATTGTTCAGTTTTGAACGAATTCTTCAAATTTCAGTGATTTGTGCTGCTAACATTTTCATTGTTTCCTGAATCCACATACATGTATATTTGAGGTAATTTTCCCTTTTAGATGCACGAGACGCCGAAAATCTTACAAGCCCGTAACCTGTATTTTTGCTTTCAAACGTAACCTGATTCGATGCAAAATGTCCACTGAAAGACTCCTCCTTGATTTATTGTTATATACCTGCATTTAGCCTTTCTTGTCGCAATTTACCCATGGTTTACATTTTATTGTTTTCCGTATGTTCTAATTTGCAGAGTGTATGTGCAAGGTTATTAGCAGGTCGAGCATGCATGCATACGTGTACGATATGTTGATGTCAACAGTGGTGTGTGTGTGTGTGTGTGTGTGTGTGTGTGTGTGTGTGTGTGTGTGTGTGTGTGTGTGTGTGTGTTGTGTGTACATGTGTGTGGTTTAGATCGTCTTACACTCTCAGATCAGCAACTACTCGATGCAATGCTTTTCGCAACGGCTTTTTATAGCGGTCTTTGACTTACCGTTTCCTCTCACGCTCTCTCACTGGCCCTTTCGGAATAATTTTATCACTTTATAAGCTCTAGTCAAAACTTCAATTAGGTTATACTTGTACCATAACAGATCATGCTTTATAAAATATAGGATGAAAGAGTAACTGCATGTCGCCCAGGGATGTCGCTATACTCATTGTACATTCAGTCAAACAACTTGTTTTTGTTTTTTAATTCTCGATTCAACAGCTAAGAAAGGTTCTTTTTCGTGTTTGTAATAAAATTTCAGAATGTGTTAATGCTTAGCATCTGTGGTTGACGCGAGTTTGCTTGAAAATTATTTAAAAAAAACAAACACCTATGACTGAAAATATTGACTGCTTCCATGTTCTGGACATCAACTTCTTGCATATTTTGTACTCCGAGAGATAGCACAGCATTAATAATTTCACTTGCAGTATGCGTGTTTGTGTTTTCGTGTAGGCCCCAATACTTAACTTATAATTTGTGAGGTCCCCAGAATAAGAGTTACAATGATCGCCTTTATTCCGTCATGATGGTGGGGTATGACACAATTTGGGAAAACTATTGGGTTATGAAATACAAAAAGAAGATTCTGCTCTCCATCATCAATGTGTGCAAGTATGTAGACTATAAGGAGTAAAAGCGTGAGAAAAAAAAACTAACAAAATCTGCAACACTTGCAAATTTCACGTTTGTTTGTGAAGTATACCTGAACTTGAGATAATTAGTAGCAAAAGTAAATGTCAGCTGTATCGTATGTAGCGGTCTGGCACCACATTATTAGATTGTCTTGTCGTGTGTTCCTCCTACCCGTCACAAGATTCGATTTCGTCGTCCTTACTGTGTGTACTGTGTCAGCCTACTTTGCCTTCAGCCGCAATATCGTCGAAATTCCGTCTTCAGTGTCGAGACCCCTCTTTTTCTTTCTTCATTTCCTCTCTTCATTAATTGCCCTACTTTTCACATCTTCCTTTACGCTTGAACGGTATACACAATAATTAGTTCTCACAGATGCTACATTTTTCATAGTTGTTGATCTACAGAGCGGAAACAAACTGGGGAGTGAGATTCAGAAAATGGGGGGGGGGGTACCTGTATAATTATATCGAGTAGCAGACTATTAGAGAAACAATCTATAATCCGTCTATTACTAAATGCATTTATGGTATTCCTACAAAGAACATTTAGTAGGCTTAAAGAAAGCAGACTATTAAATGGTTGCGTATCAAACTACACTGCATGACCGTATGCCCTAAAAATGACGAAGAATATTTTGTGTCACACTGAATCCAGGACAAAGTTGCATTACATGTCACTGAAGTGCGTCTGACAGTACGTAATCTTGACTAAAACAAAAGACGAATCCAAACTCAGAATGTGTTGTCATACACCCACCTGTTTTGTCGAATGCCGGTTCCTCGATCACGGTCAGATTAGCTCGATTCTTGCTACATGGCATGCTCTTCCAAATATCGTTCAGTGAATGACAATCTCGATATATCCCTGCCGTATGCACACGAATCAAATTGCAACTCAAGTTAATGACGAAAGGAGATCCTCAAGGATGAATGTCAAGCTCTACACCAAGTGCAGTATTTTGAAACTAAATTGAAATGCTGTGATGTGGCCGAGTTCGCTTACTACGAAGCACTATTGCCTGAATTCGTGCCGCACACATATCCAAATCAGTGTTTAATGGACGTTGGCTCTGTGTCTGTGGCGGACTTGGAGACACACACAGGCGGGTTACACGCAGTGCATCTACAACGCAGTCATATTCGGTTAGCAGATGTGGCGACTCACAGGGCGCCCGTACACACCACACAAGTCCCAGCTGCTCCACCAGACGACACACAATCAACTTGAATTCGCTTGTTTTCCCCGCGCTCTGGAAACTACACATACAAGGCAAAACTCGCTTGGTAGTACCAGTCCATGGTGCTTTCGTGGCGCCGAAACTCTAACGTCTTAACTGCTAAATTAAGGCTTGACAACTGTAAGAGAGCAGTATTTTTTTTTTTCGAAATGGAAGATACTGCATCCGAAATAATGTAGCGACACGTGCATTCATGAGAACATTTCATAATCCACCTAAGCCTTTATTACAAAATAAAGACGATGGCCAGGATTGTGGGAACAGCATTCCATTGTTATGTACGTATTATTGCTAGACGAATCATTGTATTTCATCAATTTTGTCATATTTCGTAATCATGATCAATACTATTGTCACTGAATTGCCATTGTCATTGAATACCTTTGACACAGTTGTCACATTATGTTGATTTTATTTGCTCTTATAGCACTAAAACGAATACTATACAATTATTAAAATCATAATCATCATCATCATCATTAACATCACCATTGTTATCACCGACATCGACTAATTTGGGTTGCCATTATAGATTTGAAACTCTGCGGATCTACTCACTGAAAATTGGTTTCCAGCTTTGTGCCCTGAAAATATATCTATTCTAAATTCAATCTTCAGCTCTGCACAGTATGTTAAGTCCTATGTGCATGTGTGTGCATAATGTGTGCGCCTATATGTATATGTGTGTACATGAATTGTGTACCTATTATGTATATATGCCTGTGTTTACTTACTGTATGGCGTACAAGTGATGAATCTATAAAGGTTAATTTTTTTTTTTACTATTCCATATTTCTGTTAAATCATCCTTTTTATTTCTGTAACTTTGTAAGAGCTATGAACATGATGGGAAGAGCGTATTAAACAGTAATTGTATTGTAAAGTATTGTATTGTATTGTATTGTACTGTAAAGTTCATTTCACCCCCCCCCACACACACACACACATGCACACACACTCAAGGGCAGTGGAACGTGGTTGTTGTTGTTTTTTTTTTTGGGGGGGGGGCAAAGGGGAAAAGGAACTCTATGATGCAATGGCAAACGGCGATACATGTACCATAATTATGATATTACAGGTAGGCCTATTTAAATTTCTTCAAATTTCGAATGACCTAACTTTCTGGCTTAATTGAGCTCATAGATAGTGTCGTTAAACTCCCTAGTTATGATCACTCCAAGCCATCATTACACATTACGATTTATAAACGCACTTATTGTATCTACTTGAAACAGTGCAATGCTGTCAGTGTTGAGAATGATTGAAGTTTGTTCAGCTGTACGTGTTTGGCGATGCCTATTTTAAGGGGGGGTGGGGAGGGGGTCGTAGTATAGGATTGTTGGAATTGTGGTTTAGATTTCTGACGGTATCATGAAGTGGGACTGAGGCGATGTGACCACTGCGTGATGGGCATGCTGACAGGGAAAAAGCGTAATCATATAGGCCTTATGTTTATATAATGTTTATACTGCTATCACAGCCTTGACGATAATATATAATGTACACGTAATAACGTTTACATCAGTATTGTCTCCGAAGATTTAGGTATGCTGGTACAATAATGACTATACGTATAAACAACAGTGGTTAGTCTTTGTCCTTCATATTTGCTATCTATACGTGCTTGTAAATATCTGTAAATAAACTGTATTATAATGCAAATAACACTCGAGATGACGTGAATTACGGTGAACGCACACGGTCTGCAAGAATCTTCAGCCAATGGAAGGAGGCAGACTTAATAATGATGATAATAATCAGAAGAAGAAGAAGAAGAAGAAGAAGAAAAAGAAGAAGTACGTGTCGCAATATCCCATTCTGTGGGACACATTCCGAGGGACTGATTACACATGTAGTGTACGCAGACTTAGCCCGAGTCAGGGTGAGCAGTATGAGCGGAACCAAAATCAGACCAAAGTCTTACCAGTGGCAGACACTCAGTCAAGGTTGACCATGATCTCAGGTGGTGACAATTATGCCACAGCCACAGAGAATCACCCTATTACTAATGACAAATCTAATGTTTATTTCATGAACATTCAGCGAAACCAGTTCCTCCACCCCCCAAAAACAGAGCGAAACAAAGAAAAACAAAACAAAACTAAGGAAACGGTCCGGGGAATTTTATAGTCGCGAGATGACTCTCTTCATGCTCCCCCTTAGGCCAGAATAGGTAATGTTATATGCGATGCAGTATGTATATTTATGTGTACGTATATGTATATATATACGTATATATATATATATATATATATATATATATATATAATATGTATATTGAAAACTTTGAGCAAAGAAAACGGGTTTTCATCCCGATGAAAACCCATTTTCTTTGATCAAAGTTTTCACTATTTATCATTTGTTTCTGGTCAGTTTTCCCTCTCTTTGTTTCAATATACACATATATACACGTGTATATATATATATATATATATATATGTATACGTATACGTAAATTTGTATATACATATATATATATGTATAATCTTTTCCCTCTCACATTTAAACTTATGTAAGTGAAAAATGATATCAAAAACAGAGGAGAAAAACAGAGGGATGATTGACACTGGAAAGCCAAAAAAAAAGGTACCGTGGAGATGAGATAAAAAAAGAAAAACAACATTGCTCATAAGAACATCAAAACAAAACATGATCAGATATGATCAAACATTAAAAAAAAGAAGAGTGATGATTTCAATATGAATGATATCCTTAAACAGTGGCGGATCCAGGCGAGGGCGCACCAGACGTGCGCCCCCTTTATTTTTTTGTTAAAACAAATGAAATAAAAAGAAAACATGCGGGGGGGGGGGGGGCGTGCGCCCCCTTAATCTTTGTAAAGGCGCCCGGTTCCCCCTGCTTTACGGAATTCCCGGATCCGCCCGTGTTAAAGGGAGATTATGATGATGTAAAATAATGCTTTCACTACCAGTAGGTACAAAAACAATTGCCCCCACAATGATATTCAGAAGCGGAAAAAATAATAATTATATACCATAAAGTGATTTGAATGTTTGTTTGAATGTTTGTATACAATTTTTTGCAGAGAAAGGAGATGTATGACACCATTTGAAATCTTATTGGATCTCATTTATTCTTATTGGAAAAAACATGCATGCTATTTTGATCGTTTTATTTCTTTGTCTTTCTTGACGTTGATTAGAGTAGTGTTCATAATGTGAAAGAAATTCAACCATGCAAACATACTAGGCCTATGCGAAGGTATAGAAGTACGACGACAGTTGTAACAGGATCAAAACACGACTGAAATACAAATGGACTGGTCAGTCTGCCGTACGCTAATGCGAACTCGACAGCCAGTGTAAAGATGAACTGCGGTGAAGGATGTGCTTCTTCTCAGAGAGCCGCGCTGGATTTTTTTTTTTTTTTTTGTTGTCTGTTTGTAGATGTGTAAATTGTCCCGCTCTCTTTCCCCCAGCCCTAGATGTGACGTACTTCCCTTGATGCTAAGCCAGTACTGTCATCGATGCAGAAAATTAGACTTCCCTGAGACACATCTCTAGTCAGCCAGCCAACCATCTCCTTCTCTCTCATCACGTAAACAAAACTGACTAATGGACTCAATTAGTACAATTGCTCACGAGCTCGTTTCGGAAAGTAGGTCCTACCTGCACGCCTGGCCGTCATTTGAATAAATCCAAATCAAGAAGATTTATCGGTTGTGATTACAGAAGCTTGTCTTGATGGATCAAATTAAAGAGATACATTTTTAAAGTTGCATTTCATTCAAGCTGAGAAGTCGTGAAATTTTCACAAAATGCAGTAATGTTTTTTTTTTTCCTTTTCTACCCTGCAAAATTCAACATTTTAGATAAAAGGTTGCTCTGATGTACATACAAAAACCGGGTTAAAGAGCAAGACTAAATGGTTTCAAGAAATCCCTTTTGTGTTTCTATCAGCCTAAAAGGGCAAGTTAGACAGGACCAGACGAGAGAGTCCTGTATTAAACTTAACCATTTTTCTGTGCCAGGAATTTGGGCACACTTTAACATTTAGGCTACGTTATAGGCCTTCAGTCTCTGCCTAATCGGCATACAAATGGTTCAACCCAAAACCAATCTCTATACCAAAGTCACTGAGATGTACTGAAATGAAAGATGACACTAACAGTCATGATATTTAATGGCAACTTGTCAGCAACATTGTTCATAAGTACTATGCTAAAGAAAGCGCGCCTTTCATAGATAGTCATATACAGTAGTAACCGTAATTATGAGTGCCAGTCACTGCACTCTGTGCGACATTGCTAGAGCAAATTGCTTAATTCGAAAATGTCAGCGCTGAAGTTAATCCAAATCCAATTCATTCACCTGCAAAGCAATACATATAATCGTAACAGAAAATACTGTTAAGGTGCTATTGCAGTGTATACTTTTCCCAGTTCAGAGTTATGTATGCATGATAATGTCAAAGGGGCTTGGGTACGTTTTCTGATATGGGGGTGGGGATGGGGCAGGGGAATCATTGACCCTTGAACAACTCCCCATTTCCATCAACGGCCCGCAGCCCCATATGTAACTTTGAACTGGGAATACTAAAGTACATTTGCAATATGGGCCTACTTGTACGTCACACTGTGGCACCTTAATTGCATTTTGTATTTATAAACAGGTAAATGATTTAACTACCATCATATTTAAACTACTTTGTTGATCATGGAATTCAAGGTTGGGTTCATGCTTTCCAGCAGTCCATGAAAAATGAGAAAATTGACAACAAATCGGAATCTCTTTGTTGTTGCTATACTCCCTCAGATACATAAATACAATGTTCTTTTCGCGGCATGAAGCTTTCGCGAACTGGAGTCGACGGCTTTTGGGTTTTTTTTTTCTGCATTAGATTTCCTCGAATTGTCACTGGCATTCAGTACATTGTGTAGTACATTGTGTAGAATCGCGCGCATTTTGCTTTTTCGAATTTTGGCTCCTCGCGAAATTTGCGAAAGTTGTATGCACGTGAAAATTTCTTGGAAATGAAATTCAATATCTGTACCATGAAAAAAAAAATCCAGAAGGCTCCTACTTTGATATCAATGAGTAGGTCCTAATGGCTCATCATCCCCCCAAATTTGGTGCATTTATCCACCCTTTAACGGCAATCTCAAAATTTAACGTTAAGCAACCTGACTAAATATAAAATTTTATTCAATACGTTACTTTCAGATTATGATGTTATGATATAATAACGTAAAATAATGAAACAAGAAGAACATCAAGCACTGCCATAGAATTCATATACTCAGTGTTCTCTGTCACTTCATAGTCTATAGAGAGCGCTAGACTGAAGTGGAAATAAGCTTCAAAATTTGCAGATTCCTATACATGTATTTAGTATCTGTGGTAGAAGTTCAAATATGTATCAGGGGCGGCCTTTCGTTTTTGGAAGTGAGGGGGTCATAATCGGCTGACAAGGAAAAAAAAAAACGCCTTTACATATTAGGTTGGGTGATACTTTCTTCCCGAAATCGGATGACAAGCAAGAAGAAGAAATAAAAAAGACTTCATTTTTTTTTTTTTGTGCCACTTCCTTCCCACCATATATTTTATGCAAATGTATCTTTAAAAAAAAGTGCCCCCCCCCCCCCCCCCCGTCGCGCTGGCCCTGTGTATATACACACTTGGAATGCATGAGAATGAAATTTGACTTGATTTTGAGCAAAGGTTTAACTAAAATCGCACGAAAACAGTACAGGCGCGAAAGTTTTGGTAAGTCACACTTTCTGGATACAGTGACAACGGTCATTACAGTCACGTGTTTGAGAAATGAAATTTTGATTTGATTTGATCTTATTGCATTTTTTCACAATGTAGATATAACGTTACAAAAAAAAAATCTTCCTAAATTAATTACACACTAAAAAATACATGCGAGGTGTATACTAATCCCACAGCATGCGTAAATCGTAGTAATGCACGCTCAATTATAGAAAATCACTAATTATTAATTTAATCAATAGATGACCTCACAAGTCTCCAATTTGCTTGCAACAAAATCTTCTAAATTTTTCTTTTAAATGTATTTAAAAGGAGAAGAGGTGATATACTGCACATCACTCTGCTCTGGTGTTGTAACAATTCAGTAATGATAAATTTACAAAGGGAAAGGGAGAAGGTTGCTGGGCTGCTGTCAACAAGATACTTCATTGTGTTATCATGATCACACCAATGCCAATGGAAGACGTTTGACGATAATTCACACATCTGCATGATTATGACCAACACAAATTATACAATTGTGTTCTTGTCACTCTTCTCTTCTTATGAAAATAAACGTTAAGTCATTATGATTTTACATACACAGTCTTTAGAGATTGTTTGACACATATCGGCAACATCCCCAATAAAAGTCTATTATAATAAAAGTCTAACTAAATGAAGCGTGAGCTGTACACCAATGTGTGTACATGATTGCAGGCTAGAAACACATGCGTTGACAGAGTACATGGTGGACCCATTGAGACTCCTGGTCCATCCTTCAAACACGTAATGAATATGACATAATATAAACCAGCTCGGGATAAGGGACCTTTAAGGTTGGAAGATGGGGAGGGGAGCTAATGATTATGGATGTCTACAATTGACCCAGCTGGTCTTAACGGATCCATAACCTGGTAAAGAAATTAAGAGTAAACAGGGGGAGGAGATATGTGTGTATAATGATGATAAACTATGTATACACAAACAGGGCAAAACATCTACTAGTATACAGGTGAAAGAATTTGAAAGGGAGAACGGGTATTGGGTGGGAGTTCCTTAAAGTTACACCCGTTAGTGATTGTTCGATTGTTTGTTGAAACTTGGGCAGATAAAGGGTTTATTTTGTTGCTGTTGTTGTTTTTTTCAAAAACGTACTTCATTTATACTGTTCATCTATCATTCTTTATATTGATTTCTTCTCTCAAATATTCTTGACTCAAATCATTTACAATTTAAGCGTCATGATATTAATACACGTATGTCAAAACAAGGACATTGAGATGTTTCCAGTCCAAAGAGTATTGGTTTTGTTTAACTGTACCTCTGTAAAGAAAGACTTTAGATCTGGGGATGGGGACCTGCTCTATTGAAGCCTTTTACAGGTGTTCAAGATGTGATATACCTGCTGAAATCCATATGATATAATTCTAATCGACTTCCGCATAAATCAGTTTGAAATCATGTACATAGACGACATAATCTGCCCCAAACCAACATGTTAGCTAATTTCTTGCACATGCATTATTTTACATACTTTATGGAAGCTCAACTGAGGTTCCGCAGAACGTAAACGCCAAGATACTTCAACTATCAACTTAAACGATTTCATTTTCATCTATGATCAAATAGTGTGAATCATTTTGATCAAAAAATATTTGCTTTGTAGCGATAAGCACACCAACAGTCCTATTATGATTTATCTTTAATTCCTCACTAATTAACACGTGCAAGTTTCCTTTAACCTTAAAGGTTCACCTGCATTCAGTGAAAAATAATCACCTGAATATCTTTTTTTTTTTAATCTGAGGTGGTCGTCTCGATGACGTCATCTGTTTTCATCAACAATTTATCAACAGGTTAAATCACAATCCATGTCCCCCGATGAATCTGAATGAGTTTGCTGTGGGATTTTATCGATATTGTGACCTTGAACCTTGAATGGATGTGAAATTAATTCATATTACTAAACAACCGGTGTCTTTAGCACACTGGCGAGCTAAAAAAATAATAGCAAATAGCTCTGAGATAGCTCTAAATGTTTTCAATATAACCACAACGATGACTAAACTTCCTACTTCGCTTTCTTCAACTCTTGGCTTGCAAAGGAATTTCGTGAATGAAAAAATTTATAAATATGCTCTTAACGATAAAGGAAAAAGGCCAAAGTAGAAATGACAATGATGATATCATGGCACAATGAAAACAAGAAAAAGCAGAAAACACGAGAGGAACAACAGGTTTGGTGATTATTGTGATAATCATCATGTTCACATGTACGTGTTAATCCCATTCACATCGTATAGGCGGACTACCAGCTGCCTACTGTATTCCATGCCGACGGTATGCATTACAGTCGTGCTACAGATGCATCTCGCCCAGCTGCCCGCACCAAGCCAAACTGCAGTTTCGAGCTCAAGGAGCCATCACATGACATCACAAAGGTCACAATAGAGGAAGCCACGCCCACGAACTTGCCGCAAAGGATACTGGGAGAATGATGCTCCGACAGAGTTCGGCGACATCTTTACTCCAGACTCCTCTATTCCTTGGGGCAAAGGGGGACGGCTGTGAGGGGTGGGTTTGAAGAGACAGGTAACTTTTCCTTATGCATACTATGTGTATGAACAAGAAAACTTTATTTTGTTAAAGCCTAAATACATTTGTTCTCAAATGAAATGCTTTGAATCAAATCTGACCTTTTGACAGTCGCTTTTATTTTTTTTTTCAATGTCCAACTTCTTTATAAGTGACATTCATCGCTTCGTATGTAATGCATTCTAAAAACATAATTTTTTTTTCTCATCGATGTTTGTCATCACTCGAGAACAAAATTCCGTGCTCCACATTGGGAATTACGCAACCAAGATAAGTTTTACGAATGTGCACTTTCCTGCCAATATCAAGATTAATAATTGTCTGAACCGCTTTCTATCCACGAAGGATTTGCCTTTGTCGTCGATCCTATGGCCGTAAAGATGGGCTGGCACCTTTTAAACTTTTGATTGACAAGTTTCGAATCCACTGCACTTGGCAGCTTTTCCTTGGTTTTCCACCTTTTGTGGCTCCTTCAAGACGACGAATGGTCAGACGGCCCTCAATATGAAATTCTTTGGAAAAGAGTCAGACCTGCTATCTAGCTTACCATAGTAACTGTCTCAAAACTGAAGGACCACACCAAACAAGAGCACACTAGTTTGACGTCATCTCAAAATTAATGGACTCATAGTCATGCATAATGAATGAGAGGAGACAACGTTTGGGTTGTAAAAGAAGATATGAATATTGATTGACTTTGGAATATACAGCAATGTTAAATTTCTCTATAACTATACCATTGGACGATGATTCCGTTGCAGAATATCGAAACACTGGAGAGTTTGGACATACCCCGTTTGTGTGTGTGTGTGTGTGTGTGTGTGTGTGTGTGTGTGTGTGTGTGTGTGTGTGTGTGTGTGAGTGTGTGTTTTGTGTCTTTTTTTTAAGAGGAGCCTTGATTAGTGTTACGAAACGACGTCTTTGGGAGAGCTCAGGCGAAAAGAGAGCACACTGTGATTTTTCTGATTGAGATGACGCTGACTGCTTTGGAAAGGTCTGGATTTTATCAACACGTCATCACGAAGCTCTACACTCTCCAGCCACTCGAAGGAGGAGAGGATGACGCTAACTCATCATCCTGCTGACTGCAGGAGCACTGATGATGGGGGGGGGGGGTCATAACATAAGATCGGAACAGCGACAACTTTGCGGGATCATGAAGAAATAACACATGTGTAAAGTGTACTGAGACTGAGTTGAAGACTTGGCGGGTCATTAGGGTCAAGCTGAAGATAGATCTTAACATCAGCGGCATACAAGTGATAATTCGCATCTTCAGGTCTGAGAAGATTTTCAAGAGGACTGCAGCTGACGGTAAGCTAGACGGGTCCCGATCACTGATTTCTGAAGAATACTGTTGTTCGACAAACATCAACCAGACAGGTGACCAGACATTCAGACACGGCTCCAGCGATTTATGAGATATTTTACTGTCCACTGAGTTGTAATAGGTAAATAGATAAATAAATAGATGAATAAATCGATAAGTAAATAAGTAATGAAATAATAGATAGATAAAGATATAAATAAATGAATATAGTATACGTATTCATATTTATATTTATATTATCATCATTATGATGGTGATGATGATGATGATGACGACGACGACGATGATGAAAATGATGTTGATTATAACTATTGTTATCAATATTATCATCATGACTATTACTATTAGTAGGCCTATATCAAATTCAAATTCAAATTCAAATTTATTTCACATGCTTTTTAGTAGGTTCCATCGTATTTCTCTTCCATCGTATTTCACATGCTTTTTAGTAGGTTCCATCGTATTTCTCTTTGCATCCTTTACTCTGATTGAAAATGACACATCGATCGTTATGTATTATTTTTGTATTCCTATTTCTTCATGTATATATCCAAGCTGGACATTCTGTATTATTATATTTTGTTATATACCAGATATTTTCCATCGAGAAATACGAAAATGAAATTGAAATTGAAATTGAAAATTGAAAAAAGAAAACATCACGTTAATCGATAATATCGATGATATCTTCCTGCGTTGAAGTAGCCATTTCCCTTTGCCCCCACCAGTCTGGAGAGTGGGAATGTCTTGAGGCGATACCAAGTCTATCATTGGATGAATAACGATTATCGCATCATATTTTACTTTAGGGGAGGTAGGGCTTCCAAAGCAAATGCGATTAGTCCTACTTATGTTAAGGGATATTTTTTAAAGTGTAGAAACTTAAATCAATGTAGTGTTCAATGCATTATTCAAAGTTTTGGTGTACTGAAGAATTATTATTGTAATTATTGTTATTATTGTTGTTATTATTATTATTATAATTGTTATTATTACTATTATTATCAATTAAATATGAACAAATTTATCAAACAATCAGCACGCATATCACACTTGAAGTTTTATAACTTGTTTCAAATTCACAATCTCAGTTTATAGCACATTTATTATGCAGACCTAAGCTAGCCTTCTCGGCTGGTCTCCCCGTAAACTATGAACTCATAATTGTTATGCCAAAGGCGATAGGTATTCTTTGTGTTGAGTCTCTTCCAATAACCATATCATCATTCCCCATATTCCCTGCCTCTCTCTCTCTCTCCTCCTCCTCCTCCTCCTCCTCCCTCTCCTCTCCCGCCCCTCTCCAGCACCGCCTGCCCCCTTCTCTTTCACAGGGGATGATGTATATTCATTCATGTGTTTGTTTTCACAAATTATCCACAGTTCAAAAGAAAGTATGATAACCAATAATTGCGATACATTGTATTGATGAGTGTTAATGTGAATAATCTGTACACAGCTCGGTTACAGCCATGTCGATTAATTTTGTGTTGCATAGTTGGAATCACTGCAATAGCAAAATTAACTACAATTTGAGATGATAGACTCTGTTCCCAATTATGAACCTTCTGTTTACGTCGCGGACGAACAAGGGGTAATTTGTTAGACATGACAATAATAGTCAACACTAGCTGGCGCTAAACCGTCAGATGTTCACAAACACAGCCTCCATATGAACAAGCAACTGGCAAACTAGGCCCCCCCCCCCCCCCAAAAAAAAAAAAAAAAAAAATACAAGCAAAACTTTTGGTTTGGTAAGTTATCACAAATACTTCGGTAGCCCCGACTGTATGATATTGCGAACAAGAACACATTTCTTCATGTCTGATGGTGTGAAGTGATTTTAAGTCGGTCTTTGTCTCCTGTCGGTTCCTTCATTGATACATGGTTCTGGAAAGAATTTCGGATCAGCAAGTATGTTAATCGGCTTAGGTAACAGATATATCTAACGCTCCAGAGAAAGAAAATGTACTTTTCCATCATTCTATAGGTGCGACATATGACTCTTTCGCGCTCTCCGGTTAGAGTTACCCTGCTTCTTTGATGAGTCTAGTATCAGTAGCAGACGATATCCTTCCGACGCATTCTCGTAAGCGGGGTTCCAGTGCTGAACACGAACGTGGAGCACCTCGCTGTGTGTGATCTCTCTTCAGCACCTCTGCGCACTGATGTGAAGTCGTCGTGCCGGTTAGGTGAGCTTGCGATCAAAGAGATTCTCTTTTTGCTGCGATTCAGGATGTCGCGTTTGGTCTGACTTTGCGGTTGAGAGGAAAAGAATGATCCCTGCTCGATGAAGCTTTCAGAGACGCACTCGCAAGATGAAATGCCGACGACTTCGCACGTTCCTGCTCTTCGTCGTACTACCTGTGCAGGTGATGATTATAGTTGGTGTTCATTACACATATCGCAAGGACGAGAAACTCTTCAGCGGATTTGACAAGCACGAGAGTGGATCTTTGCACGGCTCTCGGGGAGAATATCTCTCGGCAGGAAAACGCCACGATGAAGACACAAGTGGAGGGAAACTGGAAAAATCGACAGGGAAACAGAATGGGATGGACGGAGAAAGTCTCGCTTTACAACGTCATGACAGAAGACTAACACATCTTGGTAAAGAGAAGAAAGAGGGTAAGATATCCAAGATACGAAAAAACATCTACTGAATGATGCGACTTTGGGTAAGACGAATCTCCGTCGGCATCAAAACCGACTGTGAAATGATAAAACAGGCTTTATGAGTGAAGAGTATTTATTTATTTGTTTTGTTTGTTTGTTTTCTTTAGAAATGGTAACACTGAATTCAAATATTCTGTTCGCCTCTCAGTAAAAGGGATGTAGTACTCTATGTTCAAAGGGCTCTGATGGGATGTAAAATCAAGCAAACAGAACAGCGAAATTTTCATCTAGACGGAACAAAAAGAGGAACAAAGTTTGATCTGTGCTGTTATATGCAAATTAGATTAGACAGGTGTCAGTTGTCCTATACTGGTTTGTTTACTTGAGTTTTATGACAGTCCGGTTGTCTTTGTAAGTCTATAAGCGTTAATGTTAGCAATTTAACTCACACTGTGATTAGTGATATCATCAAGAACGCTTGATAAGAATGTGGCCGACACAATATAGGGAGATAATCAGTAGCCCTCGAAAAGAGTATCTATAAAATGAGCACATAAAAGCATCGATCATTTGAATTCATGCTCGAGTTTCTTTCTAATTAGACATTAAGAGGAGATGATTTATTACAAGTAAACCCGTAGGTGCTGCAAGCATCTTGGTTAAACACCACGTCATAATGTGGGGGCGTATCTCTCGATGTCGCGGAGTCAAATGTTTCGACCCTTGTGGAACTCGTTCTTTTGCAAGGAGGTGATACAAAACTGTTTTTTGTGTGATACAAACCTTTGTGCGTAATTGAATCGCGTCGTCTTACTATTTGTTCGGATTTATTTACTTTCTCGTCGGTGATTAGGGATCTGTTAAGAACTCAATAGTAAATCACAAATCTATTCACACTCACACATATTTGATACACGTGGAGTACAGACACAAACCTCTTTCTTTTCCTTTCCTTTATCTTACTCTGCTTTACTTTAATCCAACGATGATATAGGACAGTGCCTGTTCTTACAGCGAAGCTTGTTCTCTCAGATGTTTAGGCATTTTCCGTGACTGCACAAGTTGCATATGTGGGAAAGGGCAAAAAAATGTGCGTGTGTCTGAGTCACACAATCTATACAGGCTCATCGAAGATCATGGTTTGTACAAAGCTGTATTTAAACCAGGGCTATTCTCAAATAGGGAGACTCTTATTCGTGTTTTCTAGGTTTCCTATTCTCACGTTGCTCGTAGCATCGTGTATTTTGAAACCATCGTGAGATACTTTTGCTCCAGTGGTTCGTGTTATACAAAGGTAAACAAAAATACTCGTTATATTCTGCAAGGGAGCGTACTTATTCATTTCAAAAAGAAAGAAAAAAAAAAAGAAAACAGGAGACAAGGCACTATAAGCAGACGCCGTAGTTACCAGGAGAATGGAAGAGACATATCCTTTCCACCTCCTGCTGGAGCTATATATAACCACATGATCATTTTAAAAGACTATTTTATTAAATTTTTGCAATCGTCTTCACATTTTCGCTTGTGATCATTTTTGAAATATGATTCTATTGAACTGTTGAAATTGCCTTCGCATTTTCGCGTGCCATTTATGGGCTTAAAGGTTGCCACTGTAATGCAGTTATGATATTCCCGGCAAAAGAAATCGCCTTCAGGGGATTATGTCGTATGAAATGTCAAGTTTGAAAAGACTCTCAGAGGAAGAATTTGTCAGCCTATCTTTCGAGTTTGGGCAGATTGAAAGTTAATGTTTCGTGACATGATCGCCTGAGAGATTTAACGAAATTCAACACTTAAGGAGACCCACCGCTTCTTTACCATTAATTGTTGTGATCGTACAGGGATTGATAATTGTGACTGAATAGTGAAGAGGTTTTTTTTTTCTTTCTTTCTTTTTGTACAATGAAAAAAAGAAACACCTAGAAACAACATCAAAATAAGTGATTTATCATGAGCTGAGGCAACTATCCCCAAAATGCATTTGCCCATTTCAGGAACTTCGATCCTTGCTCGGTACGAGTATACAAAGTAAATTGGATGATCAGGTACAGATATATTGACAATGACTATCAAATGACATTTGGCAATTTACGTTCTTTAAGTTGCCCTTTTGTCAACAAAAGTAAAGAAAAAAAATTAAATTTCCCCATTTTTCATTCCCGAAAACCCATCTACTCTAGCCAGCTCACAATACACAATACACACTCTTCAAACACGCCCGAGGGGACTGCCTCGCCGTGATTTTATGGCTCTGTGTAATTGATTGTTAACCTTCTTCGCTTTACCCTGAAATTAGTTGTCGTTGACATGAGCAGTTGATGACATACCTGTTATTTCTTCCACTGTAGGTAAAGATATATTTAAAAAAAGGAGAGAAAGAGAGAAAGGGGGAGGAGTGGGGTAGAGGGTGGAGGTGAATTGGAACGATTCCTTTGATGTAGTTAACTGAATTGCCGTGCGTGTAGTACGTGTTATTAATTGTATCTTATTCAAAATAGTCGAATTGTACTTTAAGAAGATTATACAGAGGTCAGCCAGTGTGATACCGTTTTCATACGGCGAGTTATGCATGCATGTCAATCAGATCTTTATGCGACAAGGCTGCGGGAAAGTAAAGTATTACAAATCCTATGTTAGTGATTGTGTATCAAGACGACAGGAAAGAATAAATTAGACATGAACGTTAACAACTTGATAACAATATGTGAATGCAGAGAGAGAAAGGGGCATCTAAGACAATATGAAGGAATGCCTGCCGCAGAACCGACATTACTATTACATGATACAAAAGTTGAATGTACCGGACCACTATGACTCATGATCTCTATGATTTCAAATCATTTTTTTTTTGGCAGAATTCATCTCACAAATACTGATATAGCCCTCACGTCGACCTGTAGATTATACAAATATAGTGATATACACTGTATCTGGCTGAATGACTTTCGATCTGATATTTGGCAGGCGTCACAGACGAAGGAATTAGTGCCCCGATATACGCTGATCCCGAGTCAACCAGGCACGAAATACCGGAGCGTGTCAAGTGAAAAGTTTTTTTTTCTTGTCTTGCTAATTGCCTATCTTCTTATGGTGAAACTGTCAAAATATATAGCATGCTCTATAAAGCCCCATATACTATAGTCGTTCTGTGGATAGTCAAGCATGTCCGTTAGATAAAGGAAATGTCCAGATTATTGTACTTTATAGGGTAGACAGTTGGTATGATTCGAAGGCATTTTTTTGGTGGTCAATCATCCAAACTTTATATTGTTTCCTAATGATAACTGCTTAAACGACAAAAGTGTTTTCATGAAATTCATATAAACTTCGTACAAGAAAGATCATCAATTACTCTGTAAATTGCTTGATTTACATAGACGTTTGAAAAATCAGTGGTGAAGCTCAATATTGAAATTACAGTGGTCTGTATGTGTGTTTGTATGTGTGTGTGCCCTGGATGAGTATCGATGAATACAGGTTCTGTGATAGATCTGATGGTGCTTGAAGATTGAGATTACTTTCTGAAATATTGCAATTATTGTAAAATAGATATGTATGATGACGGATATGAATCAATCAAAGTGCATCATCTATGACAGAAGATTTTCCGTTCATTTTATTCATGAGTAGTTTTCTAAATATAGGCTTGCACACAGCAGAGTGACAGTGCTGTAAGCTACCTACCAAATAAGTTTCATCATGAGGATATTGCGGCAGATGCGTCATTGGCTATAAAGTACATTAAATTTCCATCTCGCTTGACTGTAGTGACAAAAGCCCTCCAAATTGTCCCGAGTTCTTCAGTGTACCAGTCGTGTGGAACCATGCAGAAAAGAAAGAACAGCATTTTTCCACTGCGGGCGACATCGCCTCAATTAATCCGAGCCCAACGTGTCATAAGTGCATGATCCGCCTCCGTGTTTGCTGTCGTCTTGTCTTTTTTAAACACAAACGAGGGCCTCAACCTGAGCTCAGATGTCGTGGACAGTTACTGACAGGTGCAGCACATGGACAACCTCGTCCTCCAACAAAGCGGCCAAATTCTTGCGCTCGAAGGCATCTTTTGGGCCTGTTAAGGTAGAAGAGGGGTCTGTAAAATCAGTCAGAATGAAAAGGAGGCACTTCAAACTGCGCAGAAGCCGTAGACGTGTAGGCACCTACTTAGTATTGTATACTCTACGGTAGAAGCTGACAATAGACAAGAGTAGATAGTTACCTAAGTGCACGCATCTGTCAACCGGCCGATTATTAAATACTCGTGTATACGACGTGCAGCGTGTAACACATTCACAGCAAGCATATAAGCACCTGATAAAAAAAGCACTCTTACAACGGCTGTGCTTGGGGAAAGGGAAGAGTCAAATATAACTTATGGTATTATAGTATGGAGTAATACACATTTAACGTAGGCCTATACTTCGATGAAAATATTTCTCTTGCAGAAAAAGGCGCTTCGTATGATGTAATATAATGCTTCTAAATACAGGCAATCTCATATGGATGATGAGTTATTCTTAGAGAAAAAATACATGTATTTTGAAAGTAAGGGTTTGCATCATTATCGTTTGGGCCAATTCATAGCTCACATAGTTACTAATTTCCTGCCGTTTTTGAAAATTATGTATACACAGCAAATTTAATATACAAGTATTCACATAGCCATTAAACAGATGAGTAGCATTATTTGTTTCGCTTAGTTCACTTCTCACTGCAGCCCCTCAATCTTCCTTGCCATACTTTTATGAAATAAAATATGTTTCTGAATAATACTATATTCCATAGAATTATCTATTGTGATATGCAATTGCACATATATTTTCTTTTTAGAAAATAAAATAAAATAAAATAAAATGAATGAATGAATGAATGAATGAATGAATGAATGAATGAATGAATGAATAATTAATGAATATGAAGGTGTAATTGTGTACTAGCATGCTGCATCCATTGGAGGCTCTGTGGCCATTCTCTCCTTGCAGATCTCAGTGCTCTCTCCTGTTTTTTTTTTAAGATATTCCTTTTTTTTTTCAGGCATAATCATTCGACCGTACCAAATATTGCTGAAAAGAGTTGGTAGAAATGATCCAATAGATCAAGGGCGCCATGTTCTGATGAGAGACAGCTTTAACCGTATCACAAGGTTTGAAATCCTCTGCAATTATTCGGCGACGGGACGTGCCTGGCTCCAAGTTACAAGACATTTGTGGCGTAGACATAGGTCTGCCTTTCATTGTTTAGGGGAGGAAATGTGCTATTTTTGAAGGATTTAGGGCAAATTTTAAAAAAAAAATCATTATTTCCCGGATAGAATCTAACCTTGTTGCATTACTGGATAACACAAAGGAATCGCATTAAACGCTTTCGTTTTACTTTATTGGTTGGTGTCTAATATCTCTCGTGTGAAAGAAAGATGATATTTGGGGCTGGGAACCTTTAGCCAAGAGAACATACTGCTCCACAGTCAACGCACGGAGGGCAAGCCTGCCAACTTTATTTGCACGATTGCACGATCTGTTTCACATCTCACACTGAAATCACTATACAGACTGTCACTATACAGATCGTGACATCACAAACTATCTATATCAGTCGGTCAGCTGATGTCTCATCTCTATAGGCCTATGTAAAAACAAACAAACAAACAAACAAGCAAGCACGTCTGTATTACTAATGACTTGTGGAGTAAACTTACTAACTGTGAAAAAATGTATTTGACGAAGACAGTACTAAGGGTATACCAAGGACAGCAAACTTTGTTTTTCAGCACGTGTGTGTGTGTGTGATATGCGCAAGTTTTTGTTTCTCTTATTTCTTTTTGTGTTAATAGAGCATGCTAAGATATAAGCTCCAGAAGGGGAGATTGGGGAAAAAATCAAGAAACTTATGACTTTAGAAGGCTCCGCCCAGAGATTTTTCCTGTCGAAGGGGACATTGACCCTTGACCCAACCACCCACGAGCTGTTGATTTGACCCGAACAACGTTGATGATTGATGTCGTACAAAATACTAATTTGTTTTACTTTCTACAGTTTTCTTTTCCTCTGCTCGTCTCCACCATTCCCGCACAGTTTTTGAATCCATAAGGTGAGAAGGTTATAGGACTTTTCCTCGATAAAAATCAATCATTGTAAGTCTTTGAAGACATAGGTTTGATATACATGTACTAGTATTTGGTCACAGTAGGTAGAACGCATGACTTTACACATTCCGGAAGGGTGTTCACCCGAACAACTGCCAACTCTTTCAGAAAGAATCCATTTACCCACCTGCTGAGTGACTGTTGCTTATTTATTTCGAAGGAAGGAAGTGTGAATTTAGATCCAGGGCTACGACAGGCCTGCACATAATTGCTACTTCAACACGTCTGCGATAATTATGTCCCTATTAATTTGAACGCTCGTACTCTGCTTAAAAAAAAATCAAACCAGATGCTTCGTTATTAGGCAATTTTGCATGCAAGTAAAATGCACTGTAAATCAATGAAGAAAAATATATTTTAACTGCCTGAAATACAGATGTGTGAGGATGTGTTTGCTTATTGTAAATGTGTGTTTTATATACACTAAACACTTATGCACAAGTGAGGGAACTACGAAGTTTTGGTTTATACTTATTGTGGTTTTTTTTTTTCGTTTTTGCGGGGATATTAAATGGTAGTCTTCTTTTAATTTTCTTCTCTTCTTCTCATCTTTTAATGCATTTTGGTTTCATGTGATGTTAGTGCAGTTAGTAGATTGACACTCCAAGTCGCAACACACTTTCACAACCTGCCTAAAAAGCATGACCTGTGCAATAAAATAATTAGATCCTTTAAACATTCACCTTTGGGAGCAAATACTTAAAAGTGTGTTTCAAAGTAATGCGCAACTCCCATGTTTTCAAAGTCAATCCGCGTAGCATTAGGCCCACAGATTCTGTTGGTCCTTCACTCGTTTTCTTTCCCCTCAAAAAGTCATTCTGAAGAATGTATAATTATATTGGGCATAAAAGAAGTAAAAGTTGGTGAGGTAACAAGGAACATTGAAGAAAAGAATGCATTCACTTCATCTGGACTGCCTGTGCTGAAACGGAACCCCCTCCAGAGACTCGAATTAGCAACGTATTGCCATGGTTTAGCACGGAAATCTCCGAGCATAATTTACGTCTAGATTATGATTATACTCTTGCATGCCATAATCTCCTAAAAGCAGGGATATTTATAGCGCACATTCCACATTCGGCTGGCGCAACTCATTGATTATGTATTCTATCAGGCACAGCTCTAGTAGAGGCGAGATTATCCACATTGCTAAACTTAGGCTTTGAAAACTCATAAACGACACAAAGGGCATTTTCGTGTCATTTTACTGTAGTCACAAATATAATTCAAACTACAATTAAAAGTTTGTTGCAGTATTTGTCCTGCGTAGAGGTGCAGTGTTGTTGGTTTACCTCCACCTTCTCTCAAGAATCCAGACCGAAGTTGAGTGTTGAAGAGGAAATCCAACCCCCAAATGAATAAACTCTAAAAGAAAGAGTTAAAAATTCCCTTCAGAACATTCCAAAAATCAAATAAGAAGTAAGGAAGATATGACATTTTGAAATTTCATATTTTCTCCGGAAAGCAAATCCTGACCAGCCCTTATGAATATTCAAATGAGCGAGTTGATGATGTCATGCCCTCACAATTTTTTTTTTCATGTATGTTATACACGAAAAATTTATTTTAGCTGATACAGGTAAAAGCATATTTAATTTCCATACCAAAATATATCACTTAACATTTGTACTTTTCTTTGGGGTGGTTTTAACCAAAGTTTTATATTCATACAGCTGAAATATGAGATTTTTGTCATTTCTGTATATGAAATAAACATCATCAACTTGCTGATTTGAACATTTTGAATATTGACAGCGACTGGTCAAGAAGTGTTTTCCGAAAAATGTTTTAATTTCAAAATGTCATAACTTCATTTTTATTCGATCTTGATATTTTTTGCAATGTTCAACAGAGACTTCTTTACTCTTTCTTATGAAATTAATAAAATTTTGGAGTGGATTTCTTCTTTAGCGGCAGAGGATGACAGACAGAGAAAGCGATGGCACCTCCAAATCTGTGCGTGCTGGTTTTGATAAATGTTCATGCCTCCTATTTCTGGTGGAAGCCGATCGTGTGTCTTCTCACTTGCAATGTGTCAAAACAACAGTCTCGGCCTTTTTCTCCTCCAACGCCCCATGAATCCCACGCAGAGATTATTTTCGTTCCTGCATGGCTGGTCGGGATATATCGAATAAGACCTGTATCCCCATAGGGTGTACCCTTGACCCACATGCAGTTGGATCTGTCCAATACTAGTATATCGATATTTCATATAGGGATCAGAGGTTCAGACTGGCCACCCGCAAGGGAATACAAATCACCACTCTGTCCTCTATGAGGTAGTCTCCATGGACTTGATGCGTCTGTGTCCTTAAAGGACAATTTCACCCAGATGAAATTGTGTGGATTGAGTGAATGCAGCAATGATAGTACAACACATTAGCGAAAGTTAAGGGAAAATCGGGTAATCCATTCAAAGCTATGATTTTATAAAGTTTTAGTGCCGCCATCGCTGGTTGAGACACACTATATATACAACAACTTCGGACATCACTGCGGGCCCAACGAATAAAATTCGACGCGTTATTATCATATTTGTAGCAAAATGAAAGAGCCCTTAAATTACCTCTTTAAGAAAGCAGGAAAACAATATGACCCTTAAAATGACGTGTCAGTAACAAGTCAATGGAATGTATAATTTTAATTTCAAAAAAGATTAAACTTTATGGAATTCTCTTAATATTGTCTTCATTGTCCGGTAGTGATGTCACACACTGTTGTTGATATAGTCTTCTAATCCAGCGATGGCGGCACTGAAACTTTGAATGTTCCTAACTTTTGAACGGAATGTACGATTTTTTTTTTTCAAACTTAACGGAAGTGTTTTGCTTTCATTGCGCTTTCACTCAAACAATGCAAAAATGAAATCATATTTGGATGAATTTGTCCTTTCTAATAAAAGCTTATGCGTGTCACGAGGGACAAACAGCAGACGTTAGTCAAAGAACGTGTTGTTGTGTCAGACCAAGGAGGCACTAGGCGAAGCTTCGCCAGTATACCTCCTTGGTCAGACGACATTCTCGTAATCATGTTTGTTCATTTTCCTGTTTATCTTTCACCTGCTAACTTCTTCAATGACGATCATGTCTCGCAGCAATCAATATACTTGATGTTACTTGTATTGTTTAATTAAAAAAAAAATCATTAACGCTGGGGGGGGGGGGCTATAAGGAGCGTACATTTTAGTGTCAATGCATCCAGGTAATATCCCTCCGCTGTAAACACATGTGATTACAATCTCAAAATAACAAAATCCACGATGACTTAACCGGTACTGTGACAGCAATGTCATGAATATGATTAAGGTCAGGTAAACAAGATCATTCCAAAGACATGCTGCAAAGGCAGTTAATTTATGTAGCCTACAGGAAGTACTCTACAATATGCTAAGGGTATATTTACCACCCCCTCCTCCACCCCACCCCCACCCCCCCCCCCCCCAAAAAAAAAGAGGTGATACATTCCTCTTGAAACGATTTTAACTGACTTCACCCGTACTGCTTACTTTTTCTCCTTGAGGAAGACGGCTAGAAGGGAGCATAACCAGTCACGATCTTGTCTTCACCGTATGCTAACGCCAAGCCAAGTATATTCATGACTGCATAAAGTTACATAATCTATGCGCACATGATTGGATTTCTCATTCGCACCTTTTGTACTTGCGGTTAACGTCCCTTTAATGTCTTTGTTCGTCAATTTCGAAGATTCACGTCCCCTACACAATCATAAATCTCGATTTAGAACATTTTTACATATATCTACACAATCATAAATCTCGATTTAGAACATTTTTTTTTCTCTCAATTGGTTGTGTGTGTGAGAAGGTAGGTATGTAGTACCTGTTTGTATTTAGGCGGGTTTTTTCCGCATTGTAGAGGACAAAAGCAGAATCGGACATTATGTGCCTTGTTTAAAATCATGATATTAGCTTTTACTCATCTTTCATTTGTGAGGAGTTAGATGAACTATCAACTATTTTGTCCTTACTTGATATGTGAGAATGTGGTGTTGGCTGATTTCATATCGCCTTAAGCGCATTAACTTGAGGGATCCGAATCAACATCGGCTAGCCTACATTCTCTTTCAACCAATCTGAGCAACTCCACAAGCGAAGTGATATAACGCGCTTTGCATCATTATCAAAAGTACATTGTATTCATCATAGCAACACACTGTCACAGTTACATCATTCAGGCACACAGAAATATACCTCTGGATGTGTCATATGACTTTTTCAATATCAAGACAATGGCAAAGAAATCTTTGGCGATAATCTTATATACCTACTTTGCACATTCGCTGGACCGGGGGAGTTTGTTTATGTCGTGCAATGATAATTAAGACACACTCTTTTGTTTCCTTCCGCAATGTCGCTCAAATATCTCAGGGGCAGGGGACGGGGGGGGGGGGGGTACACACTTTTCGCTTTTCGAAAGGGAACCACTAAAACACCGAAGGGAAGGGAGCGACCAACCACTACCAAGCACTACCCCCTATAAACCCCGCCCCCGAATCCCCAGACTAATAAAAAGAAAAAGGAAAAAGAGAAAAATAAAAATCCGTGACCCCTGTGTCTGCCATGATCATACTTTCATCAGGGAGGTGGAAGTTCTTCCACCTCCCTGCTTTCATGCAAACATTTGCGTCCAGCACGGACATTTTAAAATACAAATTATATTTACGAAATAAATAACATTGGCTGCGACCTGAATAAGCTTTATAGAATGTGATATTATTTGGGAAATAAAATCCTTTTTTTTCCGATTGGATTTCTTTCCTTACAGCAACTCAACTGATACGCTGGCCGTAATTTTTATGTCGTAATTTTTACAAGGTGTTCAGAGGTGACATCGTTCAATATTGAAATCGCAGTGCCAGTGAAAGGTTCCTACATGAAAGTGAACGTGACATGAAAGCTGCACTATTCTCTTCTCTCTTTTAGACCAAATTTCATTATCTCCGTTATCACGTGATGGAAATGCTGGTGCACTGTGGTTGTTGTAAGTCTATCTTTAAGGAATGAAAAGTTTGTTCTCCTAATAAAGTAACATGCATCCATCGGATGCATGGGCAATGTCATTATGTATAACGTTCGCATGGATTGATCTTCCTCTTCTTTCCATTAGAACTATATGAAAGATTCAGATCTGACCCAAAAAAAAGAACAACAAAAGAATATGAAAATAGTTTGTCTCGGCATGGCTATTGGTCATGCACTCATCTGTTCGTTACTTTATAAGTCTCACGATTCCATGGCAACTCGTTTGTGCTTCCTACAATAAGGACTTGTCACTAAACCGGTTAATCGGATCGTACGGGCGGATATCCAATCAATTCCGTGCTTCCTATCAGTCGGAACACGGCTCCATAGCCTCTCGCAAGAGAATAAAATAGCCAAGTTCACTTGACGCAGACGGACTCTGTCCCTCTCCCTCTCTGTGACATATGGTGCGAATGAGATGCGGAGACACCCGTGTAAGAAAAGTTTTATAGGAATGAAGTAAACAAAATTGAATCATTCAAAAGTTCCCATGAGAATTTCATTTTTTTTTTCTGATGACGCTCCATCAGTGTCATGTCTTGCAATAATTCCCTGGTCTATGTTGCCATGACAACCAGACCGAAAAGGGGATATTTTGACTGAATTCCAGACTCACTTCATGTTTGTGCAGCTTTTGGTCGTGCAGTGATAGGGAAAGCGTAGCTTAAAGGTGACCACCCCTCAAATTATATGATTCACATATATCACTTGGGCCTACCTCCTGCATGTGTGTCTGTAAATGTGTACATTAATTACGTGCTTGTATACTGAGTGATGGCGTTCTTGTAAAGGTGTGTATATTGTAGTTTAATGACGTCTTGTGAATTACCTTCTAAAATACCAGGAAGAGAATACAGGAATTGTTGCTACAAACGCTGACCATGAGGATGTTAGCAGGAGACAAACAAATTGCTTGCAGGAACCCAAACCAAAGTACAATGTAGTTACAGATTACACGAAATATCCTTCCTCCCCCTTCACTTCCACTCCCATGTAATTATTTCGTCGGTGACCCTTTCCACGGCTAGGTTATCGTCATCGACCTCTTTTATCGAAGGGAGTCCACTTCTACATACCGAAGCCATTAAAAGGTAAAGCTAGAATCTCTACAGAGAATTCATACACGTGTGGCAGTCCTTTATAACAGATCGAATGAACTGCTCTATTTTCAGCGACTGCCTGTCGAATATATATATATATATATATATATATATATATATATATATATATATATATATATTATGAGACATGACTTCATGTTGCGATATACCGTATACTTGCTCAATCACCAGCCTGTGGATATAGCAATATGTATTTGAACAAGTGTATTGCGTAAAAAGGGTCAGTTGAGGAGTGGGTGATTAATACACAATGTAATGAGGCACAGTTATACTTTACTTTTCCGGAGCGATGGCGTAGATCAGAGCCATGTTAACCTCTGTAATGCCAGCATCAATCATATAGAAGTATCTAACCTTCATGTCATGAATGACTGTCGTTCATGGAATTCGACATTGTAAAATGTGTAGATAACTCCTCTTACTGCGATCATTGATTCTACTTTTTGTCACTGACTTTTAAAATTTTCTTAGTCACGTTTGACGTTTGTTCGATATGTTTTTAGACATCCTCCAGATGAGGGGAGTGCATTCCTTCTTAGAAATTATGGTGATTTAAAATTCCGTAATTCAATCTTAAGCTGATATGGCCAAAAAAAAAAATAGATACAGTTACATAACGACATTATACTGAATGCTTTAATATTAAATTAGATGTCTTGTGCATTCAGCGGTGGGAACGTCAGTTGATCTCCACCCGTAGATGTCTTCAATAGTTTAAGCCAGAGTAAGAAGATTAATACTACTTCAAGGTGGTGCGTCAATCACCGGCCCAGTGATGATGAGTTTGAATGGGAAGTAGTGTATTGCCTCAAACCGTGTTAACAGTTTGTCACTTTATTCCAGATGTGTGGACATACGTTGTCCATATCTATGAAACATTTCATTTCTGCTGCTTCATCTGCCCAAGACCTTGCCGCTCAATTCATAAGTGAACCCTAACACATAAAAGTCAACAGTCAGCATATTATGACGTATGAAACCCAGACTAGTATAAAGTTTTCCAACCTCTGACTGCTGTATCGTCTCTCAACCCCGCATCTTAAATGTGGGAACTGCAAAAGAAACTTTTCTCATCGTTTAGAGGGGAATTACATTCAAATGATACTAGTCTTGTGGATTAAGGAATGCAGCAATATCAGTAGAACGCATCAGCGAAGTTTGAGAAAAATTGGACAATTCGTTGAAATTCGTTTCCTCAACCTTCTCTATGTGTTCTACTAATGTTGCTACATTCCCTCAATTCACCTGATATTTGGCTGTCATTTTCGTTTAAAGGGACAGTTGGCTTACCTGAATGTCTGGCGCGTGCGGAAGGCTGCAGGTTGATCCATCCAAACTCCCTCAATTTTAACCGTCGGGACTAATTCATATATCACATCCTCAGCATTGATGAAAATGTCCCCATTTCCCTATAAAAATGTATTTTCCCTTTAAACTTTTTGAGGGTCAGTTTTTGTTTTGATCGGGAACGAGTGCATTATGATTATCCTGCGATTGGCAGGACACGCATAATTATGCATACAAACGTTCACTCACACAGAAGTAAAGTATGTGAGGATTATACAGTATTATCATTGAGCTATACAACATGTACAACAAGCTCCATGTTATCATCAAGTACTCGGATCCATCAAGTAGGCATGGGTGAGATTAGGGACACCCACAATAATTGCTCAGGCACTACTCACATAATCAGATTTATCCTTTGGTGGCTACATGAAGCGTTGTACCTATTACCAGTCTTCTTTTTCTTCTTCTCCTCTCTTTTAGTGAAATTTGAAACCAAACTTTCCATGATAACTGATTTCTTCTCCCCATCATCCGTCATTCTTGACATCACTCACGTGATGATGACACCAGTGATTAATTGAGGAAACTTCGCGTCTTCTTTTCCGGTTCAATGCCGTATTCATCTTTGATTGTTTTCATTATCTATGTGGAGTGATGCATGCTGTCACAGCAGAAATTGCGATAATGATAAAATACTCGTTCATCATAATCAAATTCCGGCGAGATTATTGCATTGCTCATTGAAAAATGCATTACCCTTCAAAATGTGACTTCCGTACTGCTGTTTAGGATGCATCCGAACCATTTTAACATGATTAAGAAGAACTGATGGGGAAAAAACAGCAACGGTGTCAGAATATCCTTCATTCCCCTAGCGCACGTACCTTTCAAACATGGCTGGAAATATTTTATTGGACTCTTTCTTAAGTGCCATTTGTATACGCAGTAATGTTAGTGCGATAAGAAAGCAGACAAAATAAAATAAAATAACTGGAGAAGCTTTAATAACGAGTTTACCTTGATGTATATATACAAATGTCGAAGTACAAGGAAGTCCTCACTTCCTCTCGTCACATAATGTTATTGCCTACATTTTCTATTTTGTGTTTTAAAAAAACACGAGGAAGAGGCACGACTCAATGAATCCGGCACCTGCGCCTCTTTGTACACGAACTTTAACCTATATCTTTCATTAAAAAAAAAAACACTTTAACCTATTTCTTACATAAAAAAACTTTAACCAAGTTCTGTTTGTTTTATTCGCTCCAGGAAAAGTTTTCTCTCTTCCTCTTCAAGATAAAAGTCACCTATAAACCTAGGAGGAAAAAAAAAACGACCTTTTATTAAACGAAATAAAAGCGGCTCTTAAATCCCCTCAATCCAAATTCAAGGTGCAATAAGTGCCTTTTTTTCTAAATCAAGTTTCTAGTTCCTTTTTCTTTGCTTGTACCCATACTGAGGAGGGTGAGAACAAGTTTAGGTAAATGTGTGTGTGTGTGTGTGTGTGTGTGTGTCCCCCCCCCCCCCCACCCCCACGTAAATTTGCCCGACTAGGACATTAAGGATTTTGGTTCCATGCCCGCGGCGAATGCAACGTTCTCATCCATTTTCACCCACTAAAGTGGAAAAATAAAAGAATAAATAGATAAATAAACGGTGAACCTTTGATTACAAAAAAAAGTGTCTTTTCTGAGGGAACGAAGATGTTCTTCTTGTCTTCTTTTATCCAATAAGCTGTATGAAGATATAAACAAGAATATTATGATCTCTCTCTCTCTATCTATCTATTCATTTATCTGTCCATCTATCTATCTATCTATCTATCTATCTATCTATCTATCTATTATCTATCTATTATCTATCTATCTATCTCTCAGACCTCTTTATTCTGGAGATTGCCGTAAATTAATGCCTTTTGTACAATCTAATCATTTTACACAAGGCGTACTGAGAGACTGACAAGACCACTCGGTCTTTTCTTTTTAAGTTTGTCTCAACACCTAAGCTATACATCTCCTTCAATACATTTGAGTCGATCAAATCCACTCATTAATTTTTTTTTGAATCGTGAAACACATCTTCCCCTCCACTCCCCTAATAGATATTCAACGAAGGGAATTCCTCACAAAAAGTAACAAGAAACGTGTTCAGGAACCTGCAGCGTACTATCAAAAAGATACAATCAAACATAAATAAGAAAATCAAGCATAATTCAGGCGTCAGCCAATCAGAGCTGAGTATTCAGAGACTTATTATAATTGATGTTCTGACTTGTGTTTGATCTCATCAGCTTTCACGCAACAGGGCCCTGGGGTCTTTGTGCAAAGACATTTCTGAGCGTGCTCACTCTTGTTCGCTCGCTTTGACAAATCAATCTCTGGTATCCCCTCAATCCTAATGACATACTATCATACACATTAAGGTGTAGGCAAGCGTGTATAGCATGTTACAGAATTGTGGAGTAATAGTTTTAAATACAGTGCATTTACTTCTGTACCGAGACCGGTGTAGGACGTCAACGCCACATCCCATCGTGTCCATCCTGCAACAAAAGACCAAATGACCCCCTTTAGAGTTGATATATTCTATCAACATTTCCTAGTTACCCAGTTTGAACTTGATAGTCAATTACGAAATATGATATCAGACGTGGTCTAAGACTTTGCTTGAATTAGAAGCCCAAATTCTGTGCGGACTTATTTGTTTTGGGATATTAACTTTGTTTTATTACCTATGAAATCATCATAAAGTGCACTAAAATGCAATTTTAAAACACAATGAATGATTCAAAAGTCCCCATTTCCCACACCGCCGTCCTGCTCGGAAATCTCTCTTTCGCTTAGGACGTCTGATTCCAATGTGACCCTGTAAGAATGGAAAAAGCGGTATAGAATACACCTATAATTATAAAGCTATGTGGTATATGAGGCCTGTGTCGCACAAGCGTGGTGACGTAAGTCGCCGACCTTCAGCAACCCCCTAAAACAGCGGCGACCATCGACAACCAACTGGCGACCAAAAGCCTAAACTTCTCCATAATTTCGGTAGGCGACCAAAGCTGCCGATCGATTATGGATCGGTTTTGAACGTTTTGCGAACAAGAAGAAAACCTAATGATGAATCAACAACAGCTCGCGGAGAGGTTGCTGACAAATGGTCGACAACTGTTGGGCGACTTGCTAAAGACCACTAGCGATTGGTCACCGATTTCTTGCCGCTATTCGTCCTGCGCTAGGGAACCACTTGAAAGGTTTTTTAGAGGACATGACAATAAGATTGCTCAAAAGCAACAGTTTTCCTTAAAGCAGTCGATGATAAAACAAACATAGTTCTGTCTGTCTTGCTGAAACAGCTTGTGATCATGGACTGAATGAAAGGACAGGAGGAAGAATAGGGAGCTAGAATACAGCTCTTCTCTTTTAGCAGAGAAGCAGGAGGAGACTTAGAACACTATAGGTGAAGCCATGGACCTCAAGGGGAGTACTGTATGGGGACTATGATTCTCATACAAGGGAATTCAATGGAGAATTTGCTGCTGCTTACATCAGAACGGAGAAAGCCATTTTCATGAAGAATTGTGATTATAATATTTTTATTCAATATTTCATACATTTCATATGAAAGTGATACATTATTGAAGCGATAAAAAGCTAGAGGAATGATATTTATTGGGCCACATTGTGGTTTGCATAGAGTTATTCAGGTCTCGTCTAGTTTGTCTTCAGAATAAAAGATTGTGTTTTTAACTGCTCAGTGATCAAAAAATTCTTTTGTCAACAATGGTCAAGGAGTAGTACCAAATTGGTTGGCAACAAGTTTTCGACGCAGCTTCGAGAACCTCTAAATCCTGTCGCCGATCGTTCACAGTACACTGACAATTACAAACTTGCCGATTTTAGAGCATCATTTCTTTAAAGTTGCTCTCACATAATGGCAACTCTTACTGAAATGACAACAATCTAGCTTCCTGACTGGCTGTTGCTAGAAAAGTTGCTATTCTACCAAGAGTTGTTATCCTATCATCCACCATGAAATGGGGCCCAGAAGACCCCTTTTACAATTTCCATGACCTCAGGCAACCAACTGCCGAAGATTGATAATGATTTTCAAGGTGATAGAAATGTCGGCGACCAGTCTCCGCTAATATGAGACCAGGGCCTAGATAATTAAATAAATGACAGGCAAGCAATTTAACTAACCAACTAACTAATTGAATATATGAATAAATTCATGTACGCTTTTAAGTACCAGGTACTACATATAGACACAATTATAATTATGATATATGAAATTAACATTCAACATTGGTCAACATTGGTTTAACACTGCCTTAATTTGCATCATCCACCCCCACGTAGAAACATGCTGCATTACAGTTTCATTAGAATTTGCCTGTTCATTCTGAATTTTATTTCGCTGTCCAATTCTGATATTCACAACACACAGATACACAAGTTGGCACAGTGATTTTAATGTTTTGGTACTGAATGATATATATATATATATGTAAAATGTGATATTCTCTGGAAACCTGCATCCTTGAACACCAGTAGGCGTGATCTAAGTGTTCTACCCTTGGTTGTCGCGGTTGCAACAAAATGTTCCTTCTGTTTTCCGGTGAGACTCGAAAAACCCTGAATCATCAGGAAAAAACCCTGTTTTGTTCTATATATGTATGCTGTTTGGGTTGTTGTTTCGCTCTTGAGAGAAGGAATGCAGGTAGGTCAGCAAAACTGTGACATGTCATGTCTACTTGAGATTAGCAGGAGTACAAAATGCGATATTCGAGTCCCTTCTGGCATCGATATTAAGTACTTGATATACTGGTTGAACCCTACACTTGGACATCCATTCCTGCGTAAAATACCCGCGAAACGTCGGTTTCGATGCGACACAAAGGAACGAAGTCGTATCAAATTACTCTGGCTCATATGAAAAAAAAAAAAAGATCGTCGTCATCGCCATTCTAGAAATCTATATTCGACATGAAATATCGACTGAAGTTTGGTGCGCCGATTAGATCAGTTTTATCGGTGTCGGAATAAAATCCCCACGGCTTCTTTAGCCGGCAACAAGTCAAAATGTTACGAACATGGATTTAGGCTGTGTCTTTAGGCAAACTCGAAGCGTGGGATAGAGCATAAAGAAAACTCAACGACAACACAAACGGAATCTTGTCGGCAAACTGAAAGAAAACTTCAATTGTGAAGTGATGTTATTTTAGCTTTGTTCTATCATTTTGTAACATTGTAATCTTGTAACACTGGAGCAAATTTCGCAAAGAAGGCTGAAACCGTTTTTAAGTGTTAGCTTTTACTGTTTTAACCGTCTAAAATAATTACCTGCATCTATAATTGAATTCAACTTACAAACTTACAAACCTGGGGGGTGTTTCATAAAGCTGTTCGTAAAGTTACGAACGACTTACGAGCGACTGATGATCAGTTCTTGTGCTGAATTATGGAAATTCTGATAAGTATAGGACATCAGAACTTTGATCACCAGTCACTAGTAAGTTGTTCGTAACTTTACGAACAGCTTTTTGAAACAGGGCCCAGAGATATTTTTCAAAAGATTACAGAATATTATAACGCATAAAGGTGGTATATTAAATTGAGCACTTTCAACTTTATATATCGTTTGCCCAAGACTATGTCGCTTTCAAACAATGAGTCTGGATTCCATGCCGAGATAATCTTTTGGTAGATAGCAAAAAAGAAATCGGCGGTATTTTTTTTTTTCGTGGGCAAACTAATGGTTGGAATGATAAGGACAGTTAGAACAAAGCCAGAAATGTCTTCGATTATAATTCTGCGTGTTTTTTTAACAGAATCACGTGTCAGTCGATTTATAGCCGTTAAATATAGCCGCAACTGAATATGCAAATTATACGAAGAAGCTAATGATTCAATAACCTCACAGCACTCCCGTATATTTTGTCAAAAAAAAAATGTTTACAATAATCAGGCGTTTGCTCGATAGAATAGAAATTGCAAGCTTCACCGTTCTCACAGCATTTTGGTAAGTCATAACATCGGTGCAGTTGCTGCCAAGAGCACGGGATATTTTAGGCGAAAAAGGAACAAAATTAAGTGAAGAATAGCATGTTAATGGCCAATATTAATCATCATTTCATCTGTAGTTTTTGCAAATGTCACTGTTTTGCTAAATCACTCAAAACTTCAAAATATTGCGAGTGATTTTACTGAAATTCCTACTTTTCTGCTTGTTCGATTTTGAGTGTTTTTCCGAGGCAAAAGTTAAATGGTGACTTGGCTTGCACTCGAAGTCCTTCAGAAACTATTATAGATAAGGCCAGCAGCTACTGTGGTCACCGAAAGCGATTTCCCCACATGGAAGTCCCAAACTCAAGTTTTGTAAGCACGAAAATGACAGCGCACCGTTAATCGCTTTATTAACCATGGTGATTGCAATGCTTCATAATCAGTCTTCATTATCATCATTATGCGACATTGAGTAGTTTCTCTAATCTTGCTTTTTTTTCGACATTCGCTCTCATGTGGATTGCGAAGGTGACCATGCAGAAATTCGAACGGCAATTAAGCGTCAGCCGCTCCTCTACCAGACACCCGTTGCGCTCAACCAGACGAAGGCTGCGATTGAACAGCTGAGGCTGACCCGTGACCGCCTCTTTAGCGATGACATCGGCCCATCCAGCTCAAGCCACTGCATCCTGCCCGCCTTGCAGGCACCCCTTGGCACCTGTGGCAGACGAGTCAGCTGGAAGTGTCAGTTGTCTCCAACGTTTACTAGTTTCGACCCGGTCCGAAGGTATCGAAAATCACTTTATCCGAAGAAATAGGGACTTAGAGTAAATCAGCGAGAGGAAAACAATAATAGTTAATCAATGGTCACTGAAGTTCGTGGTCGTTAGTGGATTCTAAACATGAACATGGAAAGTTCATTTATGCTGCTCTATACTCCAAAATTGATTTTATGTTAAATCAGTGGATGATAATAAATGGCAATATTCACACATCTATGCAGCACGAACTACTGCCAAAGATAACATTCTTACCTCATTATCGTTATATATCATTGTAGAAACATACACGGGTATTTCCACACTTTGGCTGTAATTTATCTGTAGACTGACACGGAACATGGATTTAAGGAGTAACCATGAGACGTAATGTGGTTTGAATGGAGTGATATTGACTTTTGTGTCAGTAGATCAAATTTTTTTTTTTTTTTTTTTTTAGGGGGGGGGGGTGGGGCGGGGCGGGGGAGGGTATGACAAAAGAAAAAAAAAATCACCTTTGTGTTTGCCATAAAGTGCTTGTTCTCCTTTTCATCTTTGGGTGCAGATGACCTTCCATGGTTTGCAGTTAAGAGCAGGAAAGAGTTAATGCTACAACAACGCATCGAATGTTACGATGAGCATCGTACAGAGTCATTGTGTTATTGTGAATAACGTACTTGTTTACTACTCAAGGGTCCCATGAATCGTTTAGAATAAAGTTGTTTTTTTTCTTCTAGTTACGGCATGAATATGAAAGTTAAGCGTTCAGTGCATTATACTGCATCTACTCCATTGTATACCTTTATGTCATATACATTTCGACCGCTTTTGCTCTCTTGATTTCATGTTTTCGCCTTGGGCAATTTAAACGATGCAAATGGGACGTCATCTGAATGTTGTAAAACATAATGCCTTTTTCAGAGACCTCACGTTTTTCCCCGATTAATTTTTCAGGGTAATTTCTGTCAACTGTGACGGGATCTTTCGCGTCAACCAGATTGAGAGGTCGGAGTCGGAATTCCAGGTGTCAGGAGACAGTTTTCGCCAGCCACCAGTCTGGGAATACTACGAAGGATCACACAATGTTACTATGGAAACAGAATACGCCGATATTGCCTGCAAAGATAAATTGTAAGTTTCACCATGTGTCCGCACATGTAGAACTATTGCGGAACAAATCTAAAATGAACTGCTGGGATGTTGTTATATTCCGGTTTTTTATTTTTTTTTTTCTCGCAAGCTTTCGTCAAGCTTTGCCTCATGTGTCAAGAGATCTGTGTAATTAGGTAATAGACATAATGGAAAATACAATCTCTCTTAATCACTTCACGAACACATTGACAAATATAAGTGTATCGTCATTCACATACATCAATATATATTATCATAATAATAGGTAGTATCAATAAAATATCATTATCGCTTTGAAGACATTCGACAAGCCTTTAAAAAGATATTGGAAGTACGACTTTCCGTTTGTGAGATATATAAACTTTAATGGATCTACCGAATCAATATTTGGTGTGTTTCCGACAGTCTCGTGAGGAATAACTTTTCAAAACATTTTATAGCATGCGACGTCAATGCTACCGGACGGAAATCATAAGGGCGTGTGAGTCTCTATAATATTTAATGATTGAGCGTGATTGCCGGTATCAAAGGAAAGGTGGAATATAATGAAACAACAATGGAGTCAGCTAATGGTGACAGAATTTCCGTAGAACCTACAGTGTTATTTGGGCAACATGTCTTATTAGCCTTCGCCGTCTTGAGTACTTCCCTAGATCTTATCCATGACATGGATCACACAAACACAAGCGAGACATGAGATAAAGACCGTATGACTCGTCATTCTCTTTCTGGAAATTTACCGTGGAATATAAATGTCATTGGTATAAGTTAAAAATTGTTGTTTAACAGCTGCTTTGCAGAGTCGGATCACTTGCTGATGTTTCAAATGATATAGGTTTACTCCTTTGTAGAATACGATAGAATGAATAATGATATGAATATACACTTATCAAAGTGCATGAATATGTAGACATGCACAGTTGGCTGCCTTAAGGTAATAATGGCCTCAACATTACAATTAAAGATGACCTCATGAAATGGTATCGCAATGGATTTCACATATTATCTGTGATCTGTAGAAAACACTGAATCAGATACTGACAGCATGATGTTATGCAACAACAGAATCAGTATACTTATTATTACCTATCTTCTATCGTAACAAGTTGACAAAGTACTAACATAAAACGTGGGACTGAGGTGAGAGAAACAAAGACAATTGTTATACATTATGTTTTGTCCACAAAATGTCTATATGTGTAATGATCTCTTGACAAGCTGTTTTAAAAACTCCAAGTAGAGTTAAGATATTCTAAAGATGACTGCTTTGTGTTGAATTAATGATTGGATTACACTACAATGGCCTTCAATATTAATATGGTAGTGCCGTACTAATTTGTTTAGCTAACATTACACTATCGCCGCAGATCATGTTGTAAAGCGTGTTCGCTACACGGCTGCTGTCATAGAGGAGAGGTAAACATGTTTGTTTTTTTTCGATAATGGTTTAATAAAAGGAGCACTGGTTTGGGTCAATGTGGTGTGTTGTTTTCTCTATCTATCTGTCCACAGATTCCAAGACGTCCACAACTATCACACACAGTTCCTTGAGAAGCCCGGTGTTGACTGGATTCAAGCGCACGCTCTCAAAACTGTGCGACAGAAAGAACCCAAGTGGAAACCGGTGTCTATTCTTACTGTAGTTCTAGACTCGACATCGAGAGCCCAATTCCATCGAAGCTGTGGACTACCCAAAACAGCCGCTCTACTGCGCAAATATCATGAAGGTAGTGTAGGTCATAACAATCCTTATTACGTAAAGTATTATATTACGTTTTTAACCCTAGTTTCGGTAACAGCACATGAATAATGTGCTGCATCCCTTTTGTATACTAAATTAACAATTACTTCCAGCAATTACACAGTAACGATTAAAAGCTCATCCACTATCAGGTAAAAGCCCAACGTTGAAAAATGACGCAGAACTAACGTTCTTTTCCGCTTGATATGAATTTTGTCAGTATGGAGAATTCGATTTTAGTCGCAGAAAGCGACATTTTATCATCAGCGTCATTCCCTTGCGACGTCCTCAAATTCTACTCCAAAGAAATAGAGGAAAAGTATTACATATGAAGAATCTTATACTACTCGATATTCACATCAATGCATATCACCACACATCACGGCACGCCGCGTACCTAGTAAAGAAATTCCTATGTTGATATGGAAGACTATATTACACCGTGAGATATCGTAACTATCTTCTTCGTCTTACGCAGGTTTTTCAAAAGGTCTCTCTCATCAATCCTTTGTGTTCAACCGTCTGAACGGCATCAGCAGCGCCACCGTACTCAACCTGACGCCGATGTTCTCCGGGGAGCTCTACGAAGACGTTGACGAAGATAAAGTAAGACGAGGCATGTAAGTATGATACGAACCGCGTGAAAATAAATGATGTTGATGGTTGCCAAGGGGTGACGGTATTGAAAGGGAATACACCTGGTCTATGATAACGTTGACGACAGTGATGCTATGACGACAACGAAGGACGAAGGGGGTTGTTATGACAATAATAACCGTTATGATGGTGGTGATGTTGATTACGATATATTATGTCAATTGGAATGTGAACCTGAATATAAACCATTTAAACATCGTTATCATTTACCAAGGACCGACACAATAATGATTGCATAATGTAGTAATCTGCAAAGTCAAACTTCTTCGGAGTCAGTGTGTGTGTGCAAAAAATCATGTCATTGCCACCATTTTCCCGTGCGATATTTTCAACTGCCATAGAGAAAAATGTATGCTTTTGTGTCAATTGTGAATTGTCATTTCTTGAATTCTTAAGTCCAAATCTAGAGTACACATAGCGTAGCATAATTGATAAAGCAAAATGGACATTTTACCCCCCCCCCCATGTCACATTGACGGTCATGTACCTGCAGACTGCATCAATTAGGTTGCATACTAACCATCTACATTATGTGCTCTTTACGACTGATATTCTCTGCTTGACAAAGTTTTACCTTTTTTGGCAACTACATTTTCATTAATATTAATCATGTCCCGTTATGTTCCAAACTTGAGTGCGTTTCCTCTGTGTCATTGTATATGTGAGAAGTGGAAATGAAAGCAGAAATGTTATCTAATTGAATCATGAAGTTTGCGGTCGTGTGCAGTGTTATTTGCACTGTCTTTATTTTTTGCAAGAAAGCTAATAATGATAATGTTTGCGTAGATACGGCAAGGTGATCAACGAGTGGATATGGCAGTATGCCGAGGCTCGTGGCTACCTCACCAGCTATGGAATCGACAACACGAGTGGCATGATGGGAACAAGAACCAACTGCAAAGTGAGTCGAAAGTAAACATCAATCTAACATCATTTTGAATATACGTTACACGCTGCCATGATGATAGTTTAGCTCTAGATTCAAAAGGTTTGATAACCTGCTTCCTTACTCAGGATAAGGGGTCATGATGCGTTCCAATCATTAATAAAAAGAAATAACTATTTCGACATTATTCAAATAAACCATTCAAGACAAAGGGTCTACACGTGATAAATCATTAATGTTTTCTTTTTGATAAGTTCATAGAGGATGAATATTATTACACGGTGATGAATGAAGGCCATTACATCATCGCTTCATGTCATGTGAATCATGCTATCGTCATTGATACCAATGTGTCCTGAATAAAAGAAAGAACAAACACTTTCACATTTTTTGCTGTTTTTATACATTTTCACTCCTCTGTTGGAACACCACCTTGTGGGTGTTTTTCCCCTCTGTTTTTTTTTTTCTTCTTCTGTTGTTTATGCAGTCAGATTAGACGTGCATTTGCGTTTTCATGTCACTGAAATCAGAAATGCAGGGGGGAAACAAGATACCCTGGCTTCTGCTACTTAGTCTACTTAGAACGATAAGAAAAATGTATGTCATAGTGACAAAGTGTAACTCTAGATTCTGAAGGTTTAGGCATGATGCAGATTTTCTCGGCGTAGCTTTGGAAGACGCAGCTGCAGTACCCAAATGCAAGGTTCTCCAGTGAATACTGACTGGCGATTTTGCAGCATCGGACTCGTAGAACGGTGAGAAATAATATCGAAATTGAGCTATGATAATACTATGGAGGAGGGGAAAAATAATCCGTCCATGTTATTCCAAAGCAAATTCTCGGATTATGGAATGAGGATTATAGATGGGTGCATGTAAGCTGTTGTAATAAGGATTTTATTTTTCAAAATTAAAAAAGAAAGAAAGGATAGATGATGACGTGGCGACTACGAGATAAAAATGACTAGACTGGATATACTGCAATGACTCGTGTTTTATTGTGCGATCAGAACCGTCTAGTTGTAGCTCTTCAGTCCCCGAGGTTAAAGAAGGGGGGGGGGGGGGGGGAGGGATAAATCAAACACATGGTTAAAGCAGAAAAGTAGGATCCATATAATCTATCTAGGTATTAAAGACAAAATTATATCAGTCAGATGTGAATCTGATCAATTTATCTTCAAATATATAGAGGTACAATTAATCGGTATCCACATAGCACAAAATGTAGGACAAACATCCAATATATACAAAACAGACATGGGTTCATGTTGAGTTTGTAGTACACCCATTGATATACGCGTCCAGGAGGGCGCACTGTTGCACAAAGAGAACCAAACAATTACAAAACATGATTAGGGCCTATGTCTAACATCAAAATCCCCTTTAACATTGGGCCAATTTGTACCCTAGGTCTCACGCAACGGAGAAATCAGCAAGGCCATGACCTTTGTCTTGCAAACATCGCAAATCAATTTATTTGTGGCTGCTAGGTTCTGCGAGGTCAGGGGGTGGGTGAATTGGAAAGCCAATGGGACTATAACATCAAGGACCCCATATCGCTCAGTGCCAATTTCAAACATCGCTGTATGTATAACACGTGAAGTATGTTTTCATGATCTGTTTCATGATATGTTTAGGCCTATGTATCACACTGTAACACTTTTCCTACACTGTTAGAAAAAAATCAACAAGGTTGTTTAAAATTTTAAACAACCACAAGTTAACCGGTGAATCGCTCAACTGTTGTTTAAAAATTAAACAACACGTAGTTGTTTAAACTTTTAACCCTTTGTTGTTTAAAAATTCTAAACAACTGTTGTTTAAAAGAAATTTAAACAACTGGGTTGTTTAAAAAAGTTGTTTAAAAATTTAAACAACTGTTGTTTAAAAGTCATTTTATACAACTGGGTTGTTTAAAAAAAGTTGTTTAAAAGTCTAAACAACTGTTGTTTAAATGTAATTTTATACAACTGAGTTGTTTAAAAAAAGTTGTTTAAAACTCTAAACAACTGTTGTTTAAAAGTCATTTTATACAACCGGGTTGTTTAAAAGTAAATTTATACAACTGGGTTGTTTAAAGCAAATATTGAATATTCATGTTTAGAATTTAAACAGTTCTTAATCCCATACTACTGTACAACTCACTTGTATATAAGCACAATAACACAAATGTTTATCTTTTTGGCCAATTATATATTTGAGCACATTTTCACTGTCTATATCACTGACAACGTATCATTAGAAAACCTTCAATCGGTCAATCTGTCCATCGATGTGCAAACTTATTACAAATAACAAATTGAGCCAATCAAGAATTGTCTCATCCATTTTCAGAATATATACAGAGTAACAATACTTCTTATACAGTTAACCTTTGATAAGTCGAAGTTCTCGAGAACCGAGAAAAAATGTGTCGACTTGCACGGATTTAGTAAAAATATGCAGTTTGACTACAGAGGAAAAATCACGAGCTTTTGTTATGCTTGAGTTAAGTGATTTCCCAGCTGAATTGACCTCGACTCATCTAAACCTTAGTGTATTGTCAAATGTACATTTTGATTCCACTTACATATAAATGAGGCGCTTAACGCCGTAAAAATCACATTTCACAATATTTCAACTAAACTGCAATGGCAAATTGAATTTGAAACATGCAATAATTAAAGAATTGATTATTATGCATAACATGGATGTGTTCAGCTTGAGATTATCTATACCTGTGCCACATTGAATATTTTGTTGCTTCATTTCTCATATTGTGTGGGTGCATAGGGACCATCAGTTGTCCTCAGATGGGTCCAAAAGGGCTAACTGAATGAACAGTACACAGAGAATGTAATTTTTTAGAATGCTTTTACAGTCCAATGCACACCGTACAGACGCATTATCCAGTTTTATAGTGATCATACCCTGACAAGACAAGATAAATCTTGAATGAGTCTTATTTCCTGGAATAATTATCTGATTTTCTTAGAACCACTGGCTTTGTTCTTGAAGTGTTTGTCACTATAACATGCGCTTGGAAATCTCATAAGCGAAGCATACGGGAATGGCCCTCTAAGGATTTGCTTTTCTGTCCCAATACCATACTTTGTTGCCCCACTAAGAAAAAATTACTGAAGGTATTGCACTACACAGCTTCTCTATTAACTAGATCATTTTTAACAATGTTCAATTTGATGTAACAACATTTTGAATCATATCAGTTGCAATGCTTTTGGGGAACATCTCTGCAATAGTAAGTCAGGGGTTATTAGATTATATTTCCTTGACAGTACAATGATGACTGTAAATATACTGCAGATGGAGAAACCATTCACATTAAGAAATAAGTTTTATCTCTTGTGAAAATTCTACTCCATACCTATATTCAGCATATCTCAACAGACCAAATAACATATACAGTACATTGTAATTATAATGAAACTTACTCCTGTTTAGTCATACCTGCTACCATGAACACATACAGTTTTTTTTTCCATAACTGGGATGTGCCAAGTACAGCACATCTGTCCAGCAAAGATCATCTTTGTCACTCCTGTGATAGAGATGGCAGTAATGAAGATTACTCTATATACAATGAAATAAATTCATAATGGAAATATACATTCTACGAAACAGTTCATCTTGAATTTTATGAAGGCCACATTCAGTACAGAGTGTCACCTCCATTATGCTCAAGAGATATGAGGTTTTAATTTTGCAATTGCTATATTTCTGAAAATTGACTGTCATGCTTCAGTATAAACCTGTGAAGATCTTGCCCAATATTTCATTAAGTCACTACTATGCAAAATACCCTTTTAAATTCATTTCTAGCCCATCTTTATCACAAGTTTTCAAGGGCCAACATTACCCACTAATAGAACAATCTTCTCATGACCTTTGATCTTTCCATGTGACATGTATCCATTACTAATTGAGTTATAAACAAATAAAACATAGATACCAAACCTTTGCTTTGACGAATGACCTAAAAGTCAACTTTGTCAATTAAACTTCTGATGACCATGAAAATCTCATTCTACGCATCTAATCTTCCTGATTTGAAGAGTTCAGGTATGTCCTGATCTCTCTCACAGAATTGGACGTCACTTTACCAGGCATTTTGTACACAACTGTCTCCAAGAACTGCCAGGCAGCAAAACATTGAGCCTGGTACTCTACATCTAGGACATAATGCACTTTGAATGCACAGTCCACAGCCTTTGTCAAAGTTGGAAACAAGAATCCCTGTCTCTCTACAATAGGGAGTTTTCGCAAGCACAACGCGGCCTGTCGTGTGCGAAATTTGCTTCTGCACATGATCAAGTCCGAGGAACGTCCTGTCCGGGAGAAAACGAGTACGGTACTTGGCCAAAATAGCGTTCGGTCCCGATGCTGGGCAGGAGTGAGCCAGCCAGTCAGCCAACCAATCAGCGATCTTGTCCCCACGCCTCCGTCCTGCACAGGAAAGCGAAACTGCATAGATATGGGGACGGGAGTCAGAGTACGGGGACTGTCACAAGTGATCGCTTCCTCATATTCTCGGTCTTCGCGTCGTGTAGCCAAAACTTCCCAATGACAAAGGTTTGCAGTGGCTTCTTCCAGGATCCTCCCATCAGCAAGATGAAGGACTGTGGTCTCTGCTTCCTGTCAATTTGTCCAATGTAGAAAGCCAGGTCTGTGCCCTCCTGTAAAATGAAATGGAATTGGAAAAGAAACATGCATAACTATACATCTCGATAAAATCTTGAAATAATCTACGCAGAAGTGTTGGGTTGAGGCATTGGTATAATGAGGTCCATCAGAACAGATATATTTCCCACACCTCTCCAATGTTCAAGGTAGAGTTCATAATAAAGTGCCTGGCCAAATTCTGCAACATTTCATTTGCAAACATATACCCTAAATTGGGTATTTTATGTAGTATATAACATCCATGTATTACATAAAATTCTATTCTTGCAAGGGCTAACCATGACCTCGCTGAATGAATTTTCAACTGTGTGGCCTATGGGAACTTCTGAAAGGCAATTAATTTTATTGCTGGCAAGCCCAGGCAAAAAGTATTATCAAACAAAAACTACTTCTGAATTGCATTTCATTACTTTGGGTAAGTTACTCTTTCCAATACTAGTAGTATAACAATTTTGTCCACTTACATTGTAGGAACATTAAGGAGTATGCGAGGTCCTTTTTCTTTTTGGTATGGGGGGGGGAAGACACCCTGTATCACATTGGATGTATATGAGTGGTACATGATATATTTCCAGCATCTTCCTGAATATAATGATACCATAGGTCAAGTGCAATATTTATTGATGAATGGAATATTCCTTATTGGCGACATTTGGGACCAATTTTGCATTTCATGCGAATTTTTTCCCCTTTTCATCAAAATGAAAAGGACATATTGATATTGGACAAGTGTGTGATTGAGCAGTCAGGCACAAAATAAAGTAAATATGTATGTTGACTATGCAATATAAGATTTTTTTTTTCATTAAAAAAAATTATTGTGATTCACAGCATACATTAGCAACATAGTAAATTTGCATAAATATGTAGAATCCATGGACTAAACTAACAAATGAAACAGCATAAACTGGGAATTTCTGTAACTATGGACCACAGCTTGATGATTTTTATATTTTGTATTGCAATGTCAAAGTCCATCTCATCATTTTAATAAGAGGGCAACACATCACTTGTTTTAGAAGATTAGCCTCCGAACAGTTAGGTACTTACAGGTTGAAAGTCGTAGAATAACTCCAACGACTCCTGAAAGGAGCACTTGCCCCACACCCTCGCAGTCCAGCCTCGGCAAACTAGTGGCAGCATGCTGAATGCAAGCGTCTCTTTTTCCTCTGTGGAGCAAAATGTATGACACAGGGGGAGTATTTTTAATGATAAGTACAAATATACCCTTTAAAAATATTAACACAATCAAGGCTGATAAAGAGAAATGCTGACAAGTATCAGCTCATATTCAGATGCTGGCTTATGTACTTATATTGTGGGGTGGGGGGCTGTTTTAAAGTTGTTTGGAGGGTATTGTAGAAAATACTACACATGTTGAATGAGGGACTGATTCTGGCAACGGCATTTACTACCAAGACGGGCAAGTAATTGTGGATGAGTAGAGCCAAACTTGTAAGGCCAAGCATTAGAATTACAATGCTGTAATAACCATCATGCTATTCTACAAAGCAGAAATCAGAGTTACCATGAACTTGGATGAAAGAAAGTTGAATGGTGTTGACAGCCAGTGCCTTAATAAGAATAATCTTGCACTACTGTTAAGTGCTTAACAAAGACTATTGCAATATGAATGACATTTGGGCTCTTGCAGGAGGTTCATGCCATATTCTGGCATTGCATAAAGCAAGATCAGTTAATATGCATATATCTTAATTAGATTAGCAAGAGCAAGGGATGTTCAAGGTCCAGTGATTTTTATTCCAAGTAGTAGGAAAAAGAATGCAAAAACTTTAATAGTTCATAAAAGACTTCTCTGTTAATGTTATCCTATAATGACAAAAGCTTGATTATCATGTGAGTTGATCAGGCAGTGGAGAAGAAAAGGGGAATGGTAGATGAAGGAGGCAAGGACAAACCGCCCAGAAGTTTCAGTGTACATGAACTGTGTGGCCGTGGGGTGCTATAATGTGAGAGAGGGGCAGGAGACAGCCTCTCCCAAATAATTATTCGAGCTGTAGTTACAGTCATTAAAGCTGCACTACCGCATGTGATACAAGAAGCGAAAGAAGCTTGTATGAGCACAATTAAAGATGTTCTGAATCCACATGTCATCTCTTGAGGATTCAGTTCCAGCAGGACGAGGTCCAGCATGAGCTAAGGAGGGACAATCTCTGCCTGACTGGCCTGCCAGAGGGGGCTGAGGAGACAGAGGAAGATCTTACTGAGGGCGAGTCAAATGTTGCCAAGGAAGTTGGCTTAGACATTTGGAAAGAGGACATCTCATCTTCATGATCTTGTCATCATCGTGGGGAAAAGGCAAGAAGGAAAGAGCAGGCAGATCAAAGTCCACTTTATTGCAAACAAAAGGAACAAACTGTATTCTGGGCATTCTAGTCTGAAAGGAAAAGAGAACATGAAAAGTGTGTACATCAATGGAGATCTAAAGGCATGCAATGTGTCACTCGATCAGTGCATGATAAATGCCAAGGAAGCTCATGATGTCGAATCGGCAACAAAACCAAATACGGGAACATGACATGCAAGTTGAATGATGGACAAAGCAGAGTCATCAAGAGCCCGGATGATCTCTTTGATATTGGCTTTGAAATTACAGATCCACTTCAGTTTTTGCAGGTTTTTGCGAAAGTCTTAGAAATGAATTAACAAGCATTGAATGAATTTCTCGGTCTAACAATTTTTTTTAAAAAATAGTCATGTACATACTGTAAGTATTTTGTTAATGTTGTTAATAAATTCACCTCCACTCAAACGCAAAAAAGGAAAGGGTGGTTGAGGCTGTAGATTAGAATCTCTACACAGAGCAATACTATTTAAAATGTACCTTGGCAAAGGCCATCGGTGTCACCCATGTGACAAATAAGCAGCGTTTGCTACGATGGACATCTTGATTCCCCATACTAGAGTACTTTGTCAGCATACATGGCCATGCTGCAAACATCCTGTCTTCAGCCATGATCTCCTGGCTGAAGTCTTGCTTGATCTGTACAAATTAGGGAACAAGATTGCATTTGAAATCATATTAAGGGTGGCCCAGAAAGAATGCTATAAACCAAATGGAAAAAAAAATATATAATACTCAAGTTGATAACAAAAACATAAATGATGGAGTGAATTATGCATGATCATTAGCTTCTGCAAAAATGTTCATTCTATAAACATTTTTCTCACAAGTTTGTGTGAATTTGCACAATGTGCTTCGTTTGGCATGGAAATCTTGACAGACTGAGAAGAAAGCTCCTAATCTTTGCATAGAAATTTATTCGAAAGTGACAAAAGTGCCAAAAATTGGTTCCAAACCACCTACCTACACTAAACAAATAGAACTCTACTATTAAAGGTGGTATATTATTACTACAGGCATTAAGTTTACTTGTGGTGCATAGACTATATTGTGCGTTAAAAACACCACAATCTGTTTTCTGTCTTCATCTTCATTTTCTATAGGGGTTCTAGGCCTTTTTTTCTACTGGAAGCTTACGTAGACCTTAATTCATCGAGCATCATTGACGGCAATGATGCTCAGTAAAGAATGAATTGCTCCATGCAGCAAAAGTAGCAGAACTTAACTTGCACTTTAGTATTGGATTTTAGGGGGTTCATTATGTTTACAGTAGATTTTGGTTGTACGGTTGGACCTACTACTCATCGACCGCCTAATGTTTATTTGCTTGATAAGAATATTTAACACTGAAATTCATGTAAAAAAACTTGACCTACGTGATCGAGAAAATCCAGAGCTAGGCTATCAAATGCCTTTGTTCCCTTTTCGATTCGAAGTTTCAGTGCAAAAATATCGCCGTCGAACTTGCGTGGCCTCGTTTCACCTCCCCGCGGTAACGCTCCTTATTGAGATCGACCGCTATTTTTGCATTGACAATGCACGCAAACCAAGTTGTATTGAACACCGTGTTGTAAGAAGCTTTTTAGAAACTTCCATAGACATTACATTACGATTCGGTGAAAATATTCATTCGAAATTTTGTCCTTGATTAAAACCATTAACTTTGTTAATGAACGGTGAATTTTCGCGTTTTCCCACACCATCCTCATCAACAGTCAAAGCCAATCCATTTTTATGTGCTTTGCGTGCAGTGAAGTGCGTACTAAGCGTTCAGTGCGCCAATTAATACACGGTCGGTTTATTACATACAAGAGGGTGGTCGATGTACGGGCTATCATACAGCCGACCATAAAGTTCTAAATTATAAGGTAGGAAGTGATCAAGACAGGTCATTGTGTAATTGAACTTAGCACTAGCACAGCAGTCTAAAATATAGGCCCTAGCCCTTGACTAGGCCCTAGCATTGCCTAGCTAGGCCCTAACCGTCACGTTATACCCTATGCCTAACAACTTGTTAGATTTCTATATCATCGAACTTGGACACTGCGCCTATAATTTTGCATGATGTGATACGGTGCCAGCTGTTACTGTAATTCAGATAGAACTACAACGAATAGGCTACTGTGTGTACTGACTACTGTGTCAACAATGGGAATATTCCGTACGCTGATTTAGATGATTAGTTTTTGTAAAAGAAATTCGTATTTTATGTGAAGTTTTGAAAATGTATGTAAGGATTGAATTATGCAAGTGTTTATTCAAGCACGAATTGGTTGAAAAACATAATGTACATACCGGTACAGACGACCTAACTTAACGTTAACGTTAACATTACAGTTTGTTACTTCAATGTTAGATCTAACGACAACGTTACATGCATGATGAAGGCGAGGCGTACATGTAGCCCAGCCCGGCCAAGAACCCAAAGCGTTAGCCGTGACTAGCTTCATATATCATGCAAATTACAGATCTAGATGGGCATGAAGCGATGTAACAATCAGTTAAATAAATAAAATACCTTGGAATGACTGGCAAAGTTCTTCTATAGCTAGACCCCATTTGCTGAGAATGTTCGTGACTCCATATAGCTGCATTGCAGTCATCGTCACCGCCGTCCATCATGATGAATAGCCGCGCTACAGTATAGCAGCAGACGTACATATATAAACGTGTGATGTACGTGTACGTGTTAGTGTGTGTGAGGCGCGGTGGCCGCGCCGCCCGGCGGCGATCGATGCGACGAAGGATGCATGCAGGCCCGCTGATTGGTTCATGACTATCACATGACTCTTGCCCATCAATTTCTAAACAACGATGTTTAATTGTTTGGACAATCATTCCGAATTGTTTTTAAACAACCGCTGTTTAAGGCATTCAAGCTCCAATTTTCTGTATTTAAACAACATTGTTTAGAATTTTAAACAACAATATTTTAAACAACGAAATTTTACACAGCGTTCTAACAGTGTACTTATTTCCATTCCTCTTTCCCCCTCAGGCTTGTCTATATCGCCCACCAGCTTTGCCTCATTCAGAGCACGATTGGAGACGGAAAGAAAATCAAGAGGTAGGACTTCCTCCCAGTAAAAGTAGGACACAGAACATGCCAGTGTCCGAAATCAAACTCTGACAGTTTGTCAGTTTAGCGATTACACAAGAATGGAAAAAAATGACGAAAAAGGAGAAAATACCTTCAAGGATCTTAACACTACTGAACGCGAAAACAAAGTTCTCTACGTTCTCACAAAATATAGAAGCACATACAGAGGTACTAACATAAATTTCAATATTTCTCTACATTTGTGGCTGGGATATTTTATGCTACACATCAGGAGGTACAGAGTTACTTTTTTTCGCGTTAGCAGTTTTTTAGACGAACAAAGAAACTGCAAATTTGCCACTACAGTACTTATGTCGGTAAGATCAGACAAAAAGAAAGGAAAAAAGTCACCAAATCACTCGACAAAAACAATGAAAGAAAGAAAGAAACAAACCTACCGTTTGATGTTATTGACTGTCATTAAGCAATGTTTTCAAAGTTAGCGATTAAACAGCGTGAAATAAGTGTTCTTGAATTCCACTTTTACTTTCAGAGAGATCAGTGCCCATTCAGGTCCCACTAATAGCTATTGACAGAACTGTATAATTTCTCTGTGATTATCCCATCATCGAAATAGCTTCGCTCCTCAGTATTACATGCCTTCGATGCGCTGCAAAATGGTGTCTCGTGAACTGTGACACTTACGATTCGTTTAGTGATTTTCTATCTCTCTCCCTCTCTTTCTCTCTTCTCCTCCTTTAGATTGCACCTGATGTTCTCTCTGGGCTGTGTGACGGTAATCACATGCTACACGAGCACATTCTGAACTACACCAGAGACTTTCTTCGACACCCACATCCCGCCAAATGGGCTGCTTTGGATTTAAACGCAGGCCACAGGTAGTTGAAATCACTCGCCTTCTCTGCGTACCACAAAATTTCTCATCCACCATTAGCTGCACCAGCAATTTGACTATAATACAGACGTATCAAACTTCCAAGATATAAAAGGAGCAAGATATCAATCATATCGCTTTGTTACTCACAATAGGCAAAGACACATAATAGGCAAAGATATAACAGTAACGTTAAGATGGACTGATACCATTCTTTTCGTTTGAAACTATTGCTATACTTTTGATATAATCATTATACAATAAGTCCAGTGTGTGATGAACATTAGGTGTACGGCACACACATAACAAATGAAAACAAAACAAAACAAATTTCGGTTTCCACGAAATGATAAACGGCCAATAAAATTTTGTGTTAATTGCGATCTCTATTTCATGATTTGATCGTCCTAAGTGTCACCGAAAGTCCTTCCTCATTTGCATTGCCCCTCTCTAATAATATTCAATTAACTATATCTGAATGTATTGTATCAATAGATCAATAGACTGAAGTTGTGAGACACACATCGGAAAACTCTGACCTGTAGTGGTTCGCCCTTATTCATTCAACCCTGCAATTTGTGCAATACGACTAAGTGACTGAATGCAATGAAATTCGATTAATGAATGAATTGGTTTTGAGCTTTTATTTTCTTTTCTTTTTTGCAGGAAGGAAATGGAGTCTGTCAACCAGGTTGACAAGGAGCTGGCTGAGACTCTGAAAACATTACTGCAAGAAGACGAGAATCTAGTAATAGTGAGTAGTATAATTATATTGACACAAATCCTTTTTGACATGCGTTTTGCATATTACATTGACAGCCATATGGTAGTGGCTATTTACATCTATAGTTATGTCTTTCTATGAAGGGACGTATAAAACAGTTTTGTTGTGAAATTCTTCTGAAATGTTTACTAAAATACAAAGTGGCTCATCTGCTTTAATTCGACACCTTACTTGCGTCACCATTGTCACGGATCACCGAGTTAGGGTCCTTTGAAGGCCAGGGTACAACACGTACTTTTTCCAAGTTTTGGTTCGTAAAGTACGAAACCAACCTTTCTGTAAGTGTTTTGTCTCATCGTTTGTTTGTTTTTCACACCAAGTGTTAATGTAATGCTAGCTTATTATTTTTAGGAACGCACTATATTTGTGTGTATGTGATGTTTGTGTGTATGTTCATGTCTGAGTGTATCTACCATATCCGTGGAGTCCAAAATTTATCTAACTTCATGTCGAATCCTCTAATGTCAACAGTTTATTCTAGGAGACCATGGCAAACCGTTCCACAAGGATCCTTCTAATCTTGGCAGCTACTATGAGACTCTCCTACCATTTCTTTCCGTCACCATGCCAACATGGATGCTGCAACAACGCCCAGACGTTTTTCGAAATCTAGCGAACAATCAAGACAAATACATGGTAAGATCACAGTGTGAACAGGCGCCAATTTCTGATACCTCAATGAGCTATTTAGGTTGTGAATTTTCTGTCATGGGTACGCGTATCTCATACATTCAATATTAATTGTTGCTTGGGTTTACCACAGATTATACTGAGAAAAAGAGGTTTGTAGCATAAAGTTGTTGTGATGAGAAGCTGAATTCACCTCAAGGAATCAAGAAGTACATTTATGATGCTAATCTTTCGTTAGATTTAAGAAAGAAGAACTGTGGGTGGTTTAACGAAGTGATGCAAGGAAGGAGATTAATTGATCAATACTATATCATTCTGGTGACACTTGAAATAATTATCCTCGTTAGTGAAAGAAGTATGGTTAAAGGATCAAGTGTTCTCTTCATCATTGTTACGGGTTGGATAACAATGGTGTGAATATTTGAATTAAATGAATCTAATTATATAATAATACATAATAGATTATTATTATCAATTCTTCTGAAGGGATGAGTTTCGAAGTTGTTTGTTTGCAAACATCCGATGCTTCCTTACATGTCATATCGAAAAATTTCTTCCAACTCATTGATTTAGTACTTGTCACACTCTAAAAACGCAAATGTTGAATCAACATTTAAAAGGGCCGAGGAGTGACAGCATTTTTGAAGTGTTGCATCCAACTTGTAAGATAACATTTTAAATGTTGAATCTAGCAGGAAAACCAACACTTTGAAAATGTTGTCACTCCTCGGCCCTTTTAAATGCTAATTCAACATTTGTGTTTTTAGAGTGCACTCATTTACCTAAGGTCCATGTTCAGATCATCAATAATATGTCTCAAAACTGGTGTAAGACATCCAGCCGTAAGACTAGATATTGCTGTCTGTGAGAAGAGTACATGATAATGCACATGAACAAAGGGGACAGTCTCCATTTTCGTTGCAATTCCTGGCTACAAGGACTGTTCTTGGCGATTGTCGGAGCCAGAAGAATGTTAACTCATGCTTACAATATTGATGAATTATGAATGAGAAAACACGTGCAATATTCTTGTTCAAAGTTTAAGCTAAAGTTCACCTGTTCTCAGGTTCATGCAGATCTCCATCTCAGCATTAAGTCTCTCATGCACTTTCCTTACATGGAAACTGTGGGCGGGGCGAGAGGAAAGAAAGCCGTGAATATATTCACAGAGGAGATACCACGGGAGAGGGGATGCGAGGATGCGGACATGCCAATGTGGAGCTGCGTATGTGGAGTTATGAAGGTTTGTTTGATAGATACTTTATTTTCTGCAAATCAATATACATAAACTGAATAATCGTGAACATGGGAAATATACAAAGTATATTTGAAACAGAGTCGTTTGACTTGTATAAACAATGATATAAAAGGAAATTAATGATATTACAGTATGCATGTCTATGCAGCTGGGATTACAATAACAATATCATATTTAGGAAATGATAATGCAGAGGGCCGCCATTATAAGCATTGCTTGAAAAGATGGCCGGCCTGAGGAAAAGGTAGGTAGGTAAATTGGTAAACAATACAAATTCTGCTGCGAGGATAGCAGGGGAAAATAAACTCTGATGTGTGAAGGTGGTGAATGTGCGTGCGAGTGCTTGAGAGTGCACAGGGGCAGATAGGCTGGGATTTGGAATGATAAAATTGGTTTGCTGGAAGAGGGAATGACTTACGATGTTGCTACTATCGGGAGACCAACATAAGTCATATAAATTATCCGGGCTTTATTCGTATTTGAAGTATACTGTGATAAAATATGCTTCTTTAAGTTTGCTTTGAATGAAAACAAGGAGGCACACTGTTTCAACTCTTCAGGAAGAGTGTTCCATGTATCCGGACCGTGATGTCTAATCGACTTTTGAGCAAGTAAAAGCTTTGGATTACTTAAATGAAAATCATGGGAACGACGGGTAGGGTATGAGTGAATATGATCATTAGTAACTAGGGCATTATGGAAAAATGGTAATAAATTTCGAATGTGTTTGTACATAAATATAGCAGTTAAGTATGAATGTATATCATGGGCCTTTAGAGTTTTTAGGCGATAAAATATGGGATCAGTGTGAGCCAAAAAATTTGAATGTGTGCATATACGAAGAGCCTTTTTCTGAAGAAGAAAAATTGTGTTCAATTTGGTTTTGCTACAGTTGCCCCATACAATATTACAGTACATTACATATGGTAGAAATAAGGTGTTGTATAACATCATTAAAGTTTGATCATTAATTAAGTATTTTATTCTCCTTAACACACCAGTTGCTTTAGATATTGCTGTTATAATATTCTGGACATGAGTATTCCAAGTTAGATAGTTATCTAGGGTCACTCCTAGGAACTTGGTTGAATGTTTCTCAGCAATGTTTATATCATCAATAGAAATACTTTGAGGAAGGGTGGGTTGGGATTGAAGCGTATGAAAATGTATAAAACATGTTTTATCAATATTCAATGAAAGCTTATTACTTCTAAACCATTTCGAAATATTAATTCCATGTTAAATGTATCAACCAATGTTACAATATCCTTGTGGGAATAAAAAACATTGGTGTCGTCTGCAAATAAAATGAAGTTTAAACGAGGAGAGGAATTAATGATATCATTAATATAAATCAAAAAAAGTAGGGGCCCGAGGATAGATCCCTGAGGGACACCACATGACACGTTCAAATGGAACGAATGACTGGATTTAAATGCAACATATTGTTTTCGATGACTTAGATAACTTCTAAACCATGACAAAGTAATCCCTCTCACGCCATAATTATGTAATTTTTCAAATAAAATGTCATGATCAATAGTGTCGAATGCTTTACTAAGATCCATAAAAACTCCAATTATGTGCTCCTTTTTAATAAACGCATCAATAATATTATCAACAGATTTGATTATAGCATAATCGGTAGAAAATCCTTTCCTAAAGCCAAACTGATTCACATTTAATATTTCATTTTCAATCATGAACGAGGAGAGACGCTTATAAACTAATTTTTCTAAAATTTTCGATATTGCAGGTAACAATGAGATGGGTCTATAATTTTTCACCAGTGATGGATCTTCTCTTTTATAAATGGGAATAACTTTGGCGATTTTAAAAGAGTCTGGAAACTCACCGTTAAGTAAGGATAAATTAGATATATGGGTGAGAGGGGCTGCTAAGGGGTAGATTATTTTTTTTTTTAAATTCACCCTTAAGTTGTCAGGCCCACAGGAATTACGACATTTCAGAGATCGAACAATATCAATAATTTCTGATTCATTTATTGGAGTAAAAAACAAGGAGTTTTGATTACTTTCAGGTAAGTAATCTTTGTAATTTTTGATATCATTTATGGGAATAGATGCAGCTAAAGAAGGACCAACATTAACAAAAAAATTGTTAAAAATATTTGCAATTTGATCAGGATTAGTAATAACTTAATCATTATGGGTAATGCTATCAGGACATTCCGTAGGTTTCTTTTTGAGTATTTCATTAACAATCCGCCAAAGAGCATTTTTATCATCCTTATTAGATTCGAGTTTATTTGAAATATATGATTTACGTGAAACTCGAATCAAAGAAGTTAATCTATTTCTATATGTTTTATACCTTTTTACGTTTTCAGGAGTAGGTTTCCTCAGAGATATTTTATAAAGACGGTTTCGAGTAAGAATGGAATGTATAAGACCTTGAGTAATCCACGGTTGCCGGGCTCTTTTCCTTCCATTTACTTTGGGAGTTCAAGGAATATGTTTATCATAATAATCTAATAGTTTTTGTAAAAAAAAATTCGTAGGAAGAATTAACATCTTGGAGTTCAAAGACGTCATTCCATTGTTCTTCGAATAAATCTTGATTCAATGAATCAATATTTTGTGGCGTTTCATTTCGATACATTTTCAAATATTGTTTGGGTTGGCGACGTATTGGAGTTATTACAGATTTATCATTAATCATAAAAATCGGTAAATGATCAGATATATCTGAATAAAGGATACCGTTCATACAGGTTTCAGTTATAACATTAGACAGTATATTATCTATTAAAGGCAGCCGATCGCCATCCCTAATGGTACGTAAACTCCGAACGACCGAAGTTTGTGTAATGCTACCACTGAGACAAGTTTTAGTGTATGTGTGTGCGTGTGTGTGTACGCATCATACACAAACATTGTCACCGCGAGCTGCGGTGATTGGAGGAGAGAGGCCAGAAGACGCTGCGGCGTGTGTGTGTGTGTGTGTGTGTGCGTGTGTGTGTACGCATCATACACAAATATTGTCACCGCGAGCTGCGGTGATTGGAGGAGAGAGGCCAGAAGACGCTGCGGCGTGTGTGTGTGTGTGTGTGTGTGTGTGCGTGTGTGTGTACGCGTCATACACAAATATTGTCACCGCGAGCTGCGGTGATTGGAGGAGAGAGGCCAGAAGACGTGTGGCTCTTTTGGCCTCTCTTCATGCGCATGCGCACTGAGAGTGTGCGTCCATTCGGAAGCTCTCGGGACAGCCATTTTGGGTTAGGAGATAAGCACAGGGAGCTCTCTTGTAGCCTACCGTATTTTCGCTGACCCATTGAGCCAGCGCTATTCTCATTCGGGGGTCACTACATTTGATACAGAATGGGGGAGGCAGCGTGTTGTGTTCGTCTCCGTGCCGCACAAACCACTCGCCACGACCGAGTGTCTTTAATGTTTTACTGTTGGTGGTATTATTTATTCTGGTAGGTTTATTGATGTGGGGATGCAGTGAGTTGGAAAGTAATATGTCACGGAAATGGGTGGGTTGTAATAAATCTATATTGTAATCTCCCATCAAAAAAAAATGGATTTTCTTTCTCCAAAAATTTCGTTAGCACATTGGTCGAAGTTGTCAATAAAAGATTGAACGTCATTTTGTGGAGGACGGTAAATAGTACCAACTATAATATTTTTCTCATTATCATTTAAGATTTCAATAAATAAACTTTCTGCTCCCTGAATACCCAAATCAGTTCGAATTTTAAATCTAATTTGATTATTAACGTACATGGCAACCCCACCTCCTATGCCATGCTTTCTGTCATTACGAATAAAATTATAATTTTCAATGCCAAATAGGTCCGGGGAATTGGTGTGCAACCATGTTTCGGTGACTCCTATAACGGAGAATGGAAAATCATTGAGGAAACTTAAAAATAGTTCAAACGTATCAAAATTTTTAGTTAAGCTTCTTGAATTAAGGTGAATTAAACTGAAATTAGCACAAATCTGATTTGCCTTATTGAAAAAAAAAACTGACTGTTGAATTCATTGATAGTGAAATACTGGCTTGTGTGGTTGACTAGCTGTTGGTCATCTATTCCAAAATCAAAATCCATTTACAATGAGTGACATTACGCAATAATGGCCTATCATGGTGTGACGGGAAGTGCAGTGCACATCGTATACACGGGATGTATACGATGAGGTGCATCGGTGCGTGACGTGCTGTAACTGACCATTAGGAGGAGTGACTGAAACAAAATTACTGACATGATCTGCAGGACTGCAGAGCATAGACACACAAAAACACAAGAAAGAAAAAAAAAGTATTGAAGAGTAATAATCGACCGTAACTATCTGCCTTACGCAAAGCAACATAGAATCAAAACGGCAATAAACCAGCTCTGAATTTATCGGTTCTAACATTAACTTTAGAAAATAAACGTAAACTTTATAACTGAACTGAGTACAATATCACGATTTCGGTAATGAGAGTGACATGAACAGCAAAGTTTCTCGTAAATTTTACCACTGAATACCGGCAAAACCCGCGGTTGGTAAAGAGAGAGGGAGAGAGAGAGAGAGGAAGAGAGAGAATCTTTAGAGATTTTAAGAGTAAAGTTTGAAACTTAAATCAAAATTGCAATGAGAAATCAATGTAAGTACACTATGGTCTAGCATCGACGTCAAGTCAATGAACCCATGGATCACCCCCCCCCCCCTCCACCCTCCGCAACAAGTCACCCAGTCAACCCGACGTACAACAACACATTATAACAATAAACAGAATTCTGCATTCGGGGCAACCTCATGCAGGCTACCGGTAATCATGGAAACCTCGGTGAGGCATGACAGAGGCATGCATAGAATACTTTGATCTAGTTTCAATAGTTAAAAAAAACAAGAACAACAACAACAAAACTTGATATTTTTGGTCATAAATGAAAACGTACATGTATATGTTATGTTAGTATATGTATATGTTAGTTCGCCCATTTAAATGTTATTCTCTATAGTGAGAAGGGAAAACAGAAAGTTGCAGAATTGTTTTGAATTTCGCATGTATTCACAACAGAACACGGTGACATAAATTGTAACCACGTGTATAGATTAAATGCAGGGATTATGTCATGACTTTATGAGTTCCCCATTGACCCATACTTTAACCTGTAGAAATGGCATACATGTATTTCTTCGGCTGTCAGCAATAATACTCCAAAATCTACGAACGGATGTGCTAAAATATTAAGGGTAGGTCCTTTGTGGTTAAAGAAATGGAAGATTACTGTTAACTTGGTGGTGATGATCTGATCATGATCCGGATTCAAGTTTGTTTGTTTGTTTGTTTGTTTGTTTGTTTGTTTGTTTGTTTGTTTTTGTTTTTGTAAAGCATGCACAGTGTTATGACCCTGGACTTGGCAGACGTTTGATTGCTCCTAGACTTTGATAAGAAGTCAGCAAGAATTAAAGAGCCACACCCTTCAAAGAAAATCTCTGTTGCGTTGCAATAACGTAGCAATATGGACAAAATTGCTAATTACCGACCAAAAAAGCATGATGGTTGAATATGATTTCGTACCGAAACCAATCACTTCAGCTACTACGCAGCTGCGGTTAAATCCAGTGATGTTATCGTTGGTGAAGACAGATTGCATAACATTATGTTTTCATTTGTTGATCAAAGTTGTCCTGTTCGCCCGATGAAAAAAAAAATGTGTTGAATAAAGTCGACCGCAACATTATTGGCGCTTCGAGCACTACGAGAACCTCATATTGTAGCCAGCCATAGCCAAAACAGAACAAAACCAGAAAAAAAAAAATAATATAACGCACGGCATTTATCATCAGTATGGTTCCGTGTTTGGTGCAGCATGGGCCCCGCTCTTGAGATACCTTGAAGGAACATATAGTCATGTATGTTTATCGCATATCGCACAGTAAATTTCAAAAGAGATAGACGGTGTAACAGGCTGAAAACGAATTTGTTTTCTTGGCTCTATATGAGATAGGCTTTATCCATGCCGGATAATTGGCACATTCAGGTTATTACCTTTACTTACATAGGATTACCAGAGGTTATTATTTAAGCTGTAGTTGCTGGAATAACTCGAACTTGTCAGTGAAATATTAAATCGAAAGGAAAGGAAAACGCTGTGGTTGTTTGTAAACCGCCTCACTATATTGTGTTGCCTAATTTTCACACGATATTAGCCTATATAGTGGTGGATTATATTGGCCTATTATTCTTGAGTAGACTTCTTGGATGGTAAACTATACGTTTGTTCCCTGAAGGCACTTGCTAAGTGTTTTCCATTGGTTTCTGTGCATGGGGGTTTCATTTCATTTCCCACAGGGAATATACGTAAAAGCACTGTGTCCTTGATGGTTTTGAGAACAATAAGTACGTTAAATGACGTATGAAATCAGGCAACCATTACCTCGCGGAAAAGAAAAGTTTGTCTCAAAAGTGATTATTTTGACTACACTCCGGTTGCAATTCAGCTATTTTAGGATGGCTATCATTTGTCCACTACGATATTCAATGAAATGACCGTCTGATGGTGCATGTCCACTTTGCTGAGATTTCCACAGATCTGCTACATTTCTTTCAACGCTTGTATACTTTAAAATGTTCGTTCAAAACTTGCAGCTCATATCCTTCTGAACGAATTTATACTATGATACGTATATTAGCTGATATCTATTTTGTATATTATATACTTTGCGTCTTATTGGTCAAACGCACGATGTAAACACGCACGGAAAGGAGATCCGCTCTCTCGATCCTCTATAGTCAAAATGATCTACGCCAAAAATGTTCCAATCTTTAGTTGTTTCGTGTTTATCTTTATGTTTCACAGAAATTGAAGAAAGAAGAATGGACTAAACGACACGTCGAAATGGCGCGGGCGGGAATTTCACATATAAATGCAAAGCACAGCAAGGTTAGTTTTAAATTCACTCAATTTTGCATGCATCAGAGAAGAAGAAGAATAAAAAGGATGGATTGTATGGTTATAGAATGTATGTATAGCGCACGTGCATATCAAGTTCCATTGTCATACTTGTCATCGTTGTCACAATGTGTCACAATGTTTGTACATGTACAATGTTTGTACATGTTTGTCACAATGCTTGTACATGCTAGAACTGACCAGCACAATTTTCATTATTGCTTATAGAGACATACATTTTCATACCCAGATTTCAACAACGGATGCTCGCTTGACTGGACAGTCCTCTCACCGGGTTTTTTTTTTTTTTTGAATATTATTTCATTCTCATCATTAATTTGCCATTTCCATGTCTGTCAGGAGAAACTAGAGCTTAATTCAAAGACGCCTTTCCGACCGAGTTCGTGCATCGATCTCAGTTTCAAGCGCCTCTTGCACGTGTTCGTCAACGAAAATGAGAACAAGCCACAGAACTCGACATCGAGGTGGATGTACCACATGACATTTCAGACAGTTGAGAAAGATACCATTTGGGACCTGGTAATTGACGACAATCTGGACATCAAACAGGTTTGTTCCTTTCGAACTGTGTGTATACTTTCGGCTAGAAAGCATGCATCGAAATGCATATACGCTCACACAAAACGTTAATTTAATTTCTTCTATTGACAAAGATAAGACTCATCTGTATTCATATCAGATTTCCTGTTGTGCACTCTGCGTATGGCAGTCACTTGTCTCATTACTTTATGCAATATTTTTACATGATTAAATGTAGTCAAATGGTGAAAATATTTAAAAGACCTTTAACTATTTTGACCAAGTCTTCACTAGGAAGCACGATGAGATTTGAAAGACAAAAATACACTTTCTCTGGCAAAGGATGAATCGAAAGGTACTTAAAAATTGCGACTGACAAAGATTTCGAAGAAATGGTCAAAACTGCCCTGAAAAAAAAGTCTACAACTACGTCGTGTCCGCAGGAACCCTTCCTTTATGTATCTTAGCAATTAATTTCCAGCTGAACCGAGAACAATTGCTACTACGGCAGGAAAGGTCATGAATTGCTGAAGGCAAGTTTACTATTGGAAATAAACGTGAGGTGTACATGCACATGATATAGATACACTGTACTACAGCTAGTACACTACGAGAGTTTTCCTTAGAAAAAAGGGCGGGAATTCATGTGATATTTGCAAGGCACAGGATTACGAAAATGATTTGTGCAAGTATAAAACGCGACATACCGCTCTGAGAAAGTTAACATTTCATATTTTCATTTGTTGGTTATTACCGTTACATGATATCCATCTTTGTTTTTCATTCCATTTCTCCCTCACAGGTGAAACAAGTCAGTATGTACCAAATGTTTGACGCTTGTCGGGACAAACGAGTTCCTTTGCCGTTCTGCGTCTGTGACGTCACCAAGCGTGCCTAATTAATTAGCAGAATATGAAAATAAACCGAATTGCTACACGAAAATGATCATCGTAGAGAAGTCTGAGAGATATTCTATCAAGGAGAAAAACGGCTTGAGGAAGATTAATATCTATCTACATGCATATGGAGGAGAATCGCCAAGAGATGTTTCAAGAACATCGAAATAAAGGGTGTCTTCGGGACGATCATGTTGCTACGAGCCATAAGCCTGATGGCTAGTCGATCTTTGAGGGTTATGTGTCTTTAACCAGGAGTGTTGACAATCTCACATTCTATTTTCTCCATACATGTATATGCAAACGACGTGGATTGGGAAATACTTGATAGTTTCCTCGTGTCTTTGTGTGTGTGTGTGTGTGTGTGTGTGTGTGAGTGTGGAAGTGTAAGCAGTAGTTAGCATCAAGCAATTGCAGCATGTGACAATTAATGCTGAATGTAGACTCAGTATTGTTGATTAAAGTTCGCATATTGTTCATCATGATGACAAGTTAGAACGGTGCTTTGATCTCTGAAAAATCAGTTGTTTTGAAGGCAGGGGCGGATACAGGAAATCCATAAAGGGCAGGCGCGTTAACAAAATTAAATGGGGGCGCACCCCCCCCCCCCGTTTCTTTTTATTTCCTTTGTTTTAACAAAAAAAAAAAAAATAAAGAGGGGGCGCGTGCCCGGTGGGCCTAATCTGGATCCGCCACTGGAAGGCGTAATACTGTGTATGAAATAGTTTGCCTAAACTCAACAGGCTCAAGAGCCTTTTTATGTACCTCGTCAATTGTGTCAGTACGATATACAATAGAATTACGATATGAAGGGCCAGCTGTGGATATATGTACTTGAAACAATGTCATGTTCTTGTTTAAAAGAAAAAAAAGGCTTACACGATGACAGTTATCTACTTATTGTACTGTATTTAGTTTATTGATGTGCAAAACGCTTTTTTTTCTTTTTTTGGTCCATAGTTCACAGTACATTGTATTTTGATATGATCCGCTAAAGAGATCAATATGAGACCCGCAACACCAATCGTGGTACAAATCCAGGGGCGGATTCAGGAATTCCGTAAAGAGGGGGCGCGTTTACAAAATCAAAGGGGGGGGGGCGCATGCACCCCTCCCCCATTTTTTCTTTTTATTTCTTTTGTTTCAACAAAAAATAAAGGGGGGGGGGGCGTGCGCCGGTTGCGGTCCTCCCTGGATCCGCCCCTGCAAATCGTAGAATATTACTATAGCTACGTTTTGGTGACTGCAAGGACAATGACAATGACTTTGAATACACTGTATTTGATAGCAATGCACGTGTATGTGTATATGGGAAGTTCCCACCGTGAAATGCAAAAACGTTTTCTTCTACAGTGTACTAGTACAGGACTGTATTTAGTTTTCTCATCAAAGTCAACATTTGTCCATGACGATTGAGTCATGACCATCTCTCATAAAAAGTAACAAGCTTCTGGCCGTGTCCACGAATGTGCAATGTAGTGTATGACTAAAGAATAAGAAATATAAATGTATGACAATGCCATCTTTTTGACAAATAAATTTGTATTATGAAAAAGTGAATGTTTATGGAGTGATGAATGCATGCCGCCCGGGTCAAAATGTTAATGTGTCCGCTGCGCACACTACATCCAATACACTTGCTATCACTACATGTATTCCAACATGCACTCTATCTGCAAAGGTGTGATAAATGAGATGTCACTACTGCTACATGGAGAGAAAAAGGACACGACAGTCTATCCATACACCGATGGTCACCTCGCGAGACATAATTCTTGTTTTTCATCACACCCAGTCACATGTACCAAAAATCATTTGAGAAAAAGCCAAAGTGAGCCAAAGTGGGCTCCCTGTCAATTTGAAAGTTGATTTTCCAGTGCATATTGTTGTGGTATAAAAACCAAACATAGGAATGGTTTGAGCTAGAATTTGATAGGTAGATGTATAACTACGGCTGATTACTAGTACGTTGAGAATTATTTTGCATTTACATCGCATAATTTCCTGAGCCATGAGCAGACAAATTGTAAATATTGAAAAAAACTTTAACTGAGCCCTTTTAACTCCAAAAGAGAAATACGTGTTGCATTACATGTTATTCTAATTTGCCATATGATACAAGAACATATTCAATGTAGGCCATACAATCATCAAAGGGGAAATCAAAGCCGAGTATAATCTGCAACTAAATGACTGACAAAATGGCTATAACCGGTTTATGCACGGAATGTTTATTTTAAAAAACCAAAAAGAAAAAAAGAAGATTGCTCTCACACATAATCGTATTACTTTCACACCTACATCTGCGTCCATAACATGTCAACTAAACGATATCCAGATCAGTGTTCAGCAGGAATGAATGCTACACAGTACACTAACTGCAAGGTGAGAAGACCCTGACTCCATGCATTGATAATGCATTTGAAAGTGTAGAGGGCATACAAATAAGATTTGTTGAAATGTTGTGAAATTGGACAATTTGTTTAACAGATATAAATTTTGCAAGTTTTTGTGACTGCCATCACTATAACAATGCATGAAGTCACAATAGGACAATATATAGGAACTACATGTATAAAAAGACTTCCACAAAAGTTCGTTTCTATCAAAAGTGTACATTCCTTCCTTTTGCTAGTGATATGTGTTATTTAAAGGGCAAATTCGTTTCCCTTGAATTCTGAAAGATGTGAGTGAAGTGTTCTTACATTAAGCTAGAAAAATGAATACACACTGTGTATTTTGAATTCTATTCCCAATCGATCAATATTGTTTACAATAATAGTAGTTCCCATACAAACACGTGGAATGATCAAAGATAATTGGCAGCCAAACTGCAGCCATGGAAAATGAAATCATCAATTAATTGCTGTTTCATGGCGCTTTCACATAAATCAAAGTACTGATTTTGTAGTATGGAATATCAAAGACGGTATGATGCTAGGTTTGGAATGTTATTAAGGGCAAATCATCCCTATCATAATATTTCAGAACAAACAGTATAAAGTGCAATTGTGCTATGATGAACATGGTTATATTCCGGTTACAACAAAGTAAAAATTCAGGCCCTAACATTATCTGCTCTATATTTTTGTAATTGTTTATTTGTTCGGCTATAAGGAAATTTCAATACAAACAAACAAAAAAAAAACGGCTGGGCCCAAGGACTTTGCTATAATGGAAATCGACTGTTCTGTTAATTGCAGACATTTCCTCCACATATCCACACATTGCGAGCACTGTTTCCTTCACTATCAATTGCATTAAAATCACCATGACTGCCTCTTTAATACGCAAAGAAACAAACACATCCCCAACACCCCCCCCCCCAAAAAAAAAAAAGGATGCATGAAGTTCATGAAAAGAAAACCTCTAATTCAGAAGTAAAGCAACAGCTAGCTTCATATCAACATAAAAATGAAGATTTAATTTGTACATGTCACGCCTATGCCCAGGATATCAATCTCAAAGCAGAGTTTTCAGTTTTCGAGAATTCAATTTGAACCTGCAATTGAAAATAATCTTTATTGGCAAAAATAAAACAACAACCAAACTAATAGTTTACTTGGATCCCTATGCTTCTGGTGTGGTCAATATATTAGGGGCATAAATCCACTGAATTAAAAAAACAACAACAACAACAACAATGTATCACAATACAATGATGAGATGCGGGTGGGACAAGTGAACAGACGAACAGACAAATATGCCAAATACATAATGCTTTCAGAACCCTTTGGGTTGGGGCACAACGGAGGATCATATTTCAGTGAAACATTGGTATAAAGAGGTTGGATTTATTGGAAAACCCTCTTCAGTTAGGACTCAATATCTTTCTATGTTTTGTACCTGATATAGTGAGACACCTAATATACAGTACCAGTACAAAGTAATAGTTATGGTTTTTAGGTCCACATTCAAAGGAGGTTCTGCCCTATTACCTTCTCCAACTGATTAATACATGTATTTGTATGGTTACTTCAGTCAGACAACATTCTGTACTTTTCATATGTGCTGCTGAATATTCCACCAGCCACCTACAAAGAAAATAATATATTATGTAATCTTCCATAAACACGCTGAACAAATTTTGATGTTACCAAAAGATTATACAAGGAGCAGATAATTAATCAATGGATTGATTTTCCTCATTGTGCATGATTCATGAAGGAATTTTATCCAGTAGCAACATAATCATTCTTCATGATTGAACAAAAAAAAAATGAAAATGCAAACCTGGTACACTGTACTTGACCGGAGACACAGACATTTGACACTGCCACGGGGACAAATGTGACACTCCTTTCACAGTGATGTACACGTACAGTGTATATACATGACACACATTACATACATATAGGGAATCCAGGAATTCATGTACTATGAAGGTGAAAATCCCATGGCCTTATAGTAACAAAGCATAACTGACATCCTTTTTTCACGGTACTGCTGTATTGGTATTTTTACTCTGCCTATTGAGTTTCAACATGATAGAAAACCTATAACATCTGTCTTGGTGAACCTCATTATTAAAAAAATGATGGATAATGAGATTTTTCTTGTAATACTGAAATCCTGTTAAATACAGAAGGCAGATGATGGCAAAATTTGGCCAGCTACTTTGTACTCTTCTCTGAGGGAATGTTTCTGCGCCAAAGTAGCATATCAGTCACGTTGTTCTCCTTTTACAAAGTTGAAAGTTGTGCCCACGGAAACTCCTTTAAATCATCATGTGGACCGTGACAATCTCATTACATGGACATGCTAAATGCAAACTGAACAAGGCCAAACAACATGCTCTTGTGATGATGTGTATTCCATTCAGTATTCAGCCCTCATGCAAATTCTGTGATTCTTCCTCCAAAGTAAAGAAACAACAAGGATGTCTGAATGTGACGAAAACCCCTCTGCCAAATGCTTTTGCTGGGCTTCCTCATGCAATTTGAACTGTTCTTCATTACAAAGTACCCATAGAAGGGATTTAAAAAAAAAAATCACCATGAACAAGATTTGTGAAAAGCAAATAAGAAATCACGAATAATTTCTCACAAAGGGCATTATCAAGTGAGACCTTTCCATCTGGCCCCTGACATGTCTCTTTCAGCCAGGCTGTCCAAGTTCTTTAGCTGCCAAAAAATGTTGTCAAAATAATGAAAGTTCCTCTCGGGTCACAAACTGAAGTGCATGCTAACACTCTGTCCAGCATTGATGTGAACCACGTGGGTCTGCTGTCCAGAGCCCTTCCCCCAGCCCCCTGCCGTCACTGCATATGTTCCTGGCTGCACTTGTATGTGGACATCCTCTGCTTTTTGGAGCTGAAGGGAGAGTAAAGAAGGTAATATGTAAGATTGCTGTAGGGATGGTGTTAGGTAAAGACCTGGAACGATTAAAAGAAGATGTCAAAGCTTTCTTTGTCTATGTGATCAAAGGAGACAACACAGCACATTTACATCAATATTCAATATCTACACTTCCTAAAAAAACTATGTATATTACTGATGGGCATTACTAAATGAGGTTAGTGCTGCAAAAAAGTCTTGGAGAACCTGAAATCATAATGGCTTCTGCACCCTTCAGGGTGGAGGTATGATACTTAAAAATTCTTCATAGATTTAGTATATATTCATGATGGCACTGCCTGCCTGTACTATAAAACCAAACTACAGGATCATAAGGCCTCAAAAGCCATGTTGAAACTGTAAGGTCGCATGGTGCATAACACACATATTTTAAGTTTGATAAACAAGTTGTGACAATCTAAAAATTGATGTGAACTTGTCCTTCTTTTCTTGTCTTGAACAGTGGCTGTTTCTATTTTTATTGTGTAAATCTTGGAGTTCCAATAACTTTTAATTTACATCAAAATTACAGAGGGCCTATGCTTCAACAGGGATAGGTAATTCATCATTAAAATGCACACTTTTACCTAAGTTGTATGTCAGCTTTCCCAATTAAATTTGGTGTAACCTCAAATAAACCCATTAGTCCAAGGAACAATATTTCGGTGATTTGATGCTGATCTTTTTGTTTTACAACTTTTATCATTCGTTGCTAGTACTTCATTGGGATAAATCTGTTATTTGAGCCCATGTTTGGTCTTATATCATTTTTGTTTTCCCTTGAGGGAGGGGTTGGGTTTCTGAATCTATAGTTGAAAGTTGGCAATGAACTAAAAAAAAAATTAAAGTTACCATTTCTTATCAAATGACATCTTCCTATATACCGTTTTTGGACAAAGTTAAAAACTAATCAAGTCTTTCTTCCAAGTAGGATAAGCAGTAGAATTCAGAACTGACTATTTAATAACATGACAAATTCTGCAGCAAAAAACAAGTATTAAAGCCACAACATAGTTCTCATGATCATAATCGCTGAAATATTCATCTTCCACCATTTGGAATGTGCTTGCAATACATCAACAGAGTCTAGCAAGAAACTTACCTGGCTGATGTGATTTGCCAGGATGATAAGTTGTTTTGGAGTATTTTGAGATCAAAAGTGAAGAATGATTTAATCGTAGTCCACAAATTTTATTCCAGAATAGCCCTCCCCTTTCAGCATTGTGGGACAGTAGAACATTACGCGATGATCGATCGTACCTTTGCAATCGTATTTTCGAACAAGCAGCATGTGATTCACTCTAGCACGGAAGATCACTGTGGCCTGCTCTGTCAATTATCAATAATGAAAAATTATGTAGCAACCACGATCAGGCAAGTTCTGAGATTGTGGACTTCTGGCAAACCTCTTTGGTTAATATTTCATATTGAAATTGGGTTATTACAGCATTATTCCACACATTTCTTATGCATACGTGTACATTTTGGAGCGAAAATCAACAGTTCTGCAGGCATACAAGAACTATGTTCTGGCTTCAAGCAGTGCTTCCATTGAGCATATTCAGATGCAGAAACATGAGATGTAATAAGCCATTGCCTAGAATAGATGAACTCACTGGGTGTCTCTGTTTCACTGCAGTGTATGTTGGGACATGGAATCTACTGCAGTGTCTCCTGTCCAAAGAACTGTGAGCTGCTAATGGCCTGCTTGCGTAATATCTCTGTAATAAAAAAGAAAACAACACCCATAAAAAAAAGACATGATGCTTAACTGGAATTAAATGATACCAATCAGGTCTATATTCCTGTCACATTGCATTATAACAGAACAAAATCTGTGCTACTTTTGACAAGTTTCACACTGGAGCATGCTGTTAAGGTACGATTACTGTGATGAATGCACTGTCACTGTTTTCTGTGGAATAATACAAGGGAGGCCTATGTACAGGGGAATCAACATACATGCTCAATGAAGAAAGAGATAGTGTGAATACAACTTTGTAAAGGGCTTCTCTTAACTTACATGTACATTAACACAAGCTAAAGTCATGCTATTTAGAAATCTTTTGAATATGAACAAACTGTAATGATACACTGTAAGTGTACAGCTCTATGTTGTAGTATATACATTCAAAGGGAATTACAAATATACATGTGTATATGTTTCATAATCTATGTTTTTGTTCACATCACAAAACCAGTTGGGCAATGTGTGATACTTTGTATTAATGAAGACAAATGCATACTGTTGGGATCTACACCACACTCGGTGGAGTGTGCTTAATTTGGCTGTACATGTACTAGCACGTATGCTCTGTCGAAGAGCAAATTCAGATTACTAACTGTGATGATAGGACATACTTATCATTGAACTATGTATCTTGATTTGGAGTGCATTAATGCATTTGTTCAGTGCCATTCGTGGAGACAATAGATTTGCAATTCTGTTCATGTACACTCGAGTCTCATGTGTGTAAACTGACATATGCGAATAATTGTGAACTATGATAAAAGGAATAAGTTACAAAGTAATTGTGTTTATTTCAACTATTCCACAGTAGCTTGATCTCACACTGCGTGAAATTATACAAGTTCATACACGTACTTCATGCTTTTATATTACTGTACATGTATTGGAATAGTAAAATTCATTACTGTACAAATGCATACACTGTTGTAATTGTTGATGTTGATATTCATTGTGTTCACGTCTGATAAAAGGTGAACCACACCGACATGTATGACCCACAAACATCAGGAACACACCATAATCTGTGCATTATGTCACTGAAATGGGTGCTTGGACCATTTACTAAGATTATAATTATGAATTCACTTTGTAATCCTGTGCTTTCACACCATGGAGCCCTATGTACAAGGGAGCTAACAAACATGGCTGAATAAAAAAAAAGAGGCAAGTAGAATAGTTTCTTTACCATTTACCATTTTGTCTATTAAATTAACAACTCAGAGAAACTGGGGATATGTCCTCTCCCCTGGTGGTCCACTCTTATTCATCTTATCTGTTGGCTGATTCCTTACCTTGCACTGTCGACTACTGGTAGTCATGAACTGCAGCATGCTTGAAAATGCTTCATCTATGGTAGTGTATGCCAATGCATCCTGGGAATCAAGAGGAAACATAAAAAAGAAACAAGAAACATGGGGTCAGCCTAGATGGAAAGGAAACCCATATTTTCTGTATACGGATATAATCTATGCACATTGTACAGGCCTGGATAACAAAATGAAGGTCTGGCAGATTCTCTGTGGTGGGTGTGGCCAGGGGAGCTAAAGACAGTAGCCAAACATTGAGACAAATCAGCTGGAAGGGAAACTCCAATGAAATCACCAGGAAAATACACGGTCTAAATTTAAGCTACGCAACTGATCACTGCCACACAAGTGAAGTGGTGGAAAGTGCCTACCAGATGCTGTTATTTGAACCCTTTCCCAACATCCTCCCTCCTCCCCCCCCCCCCCCCCCCCCCCCCCAAAAAAAAGGAAAAGTAGAACTTACGCGGTGCATAATATATGTCCCCGCCGGAAGTACATGTACACATGTAGCATTTTGTAGCAAAATGTACAATACAGGTCAAAAATCAAGGTCAAAGGTCAAAGAAGTCAAAGGTCAAAATTCTGTGTAGAAGTTTTGAAGCCCTCACTGAGTGCCATCATATAAAGCAAACGGAATCGAAATCGGGTTAGAAATGGCGAAGGAGTAGCATTTTGTAGCCATTGTACAATATAGGTCAAAAATCAAGGTCAAAGGTCAAAGAAGTCAAAGGTCAAAATTCTGTGTAGAAGTTTTGAAGCCCTCACCTAGTGCCATCACATAAAGCAAAGGAATCAAAATCGGGTTAGAAATGGCGAAGGAGTAGCATTTTGTAGCAAAATGTACAATACAGGTAAAAAATCAAGGTCAAAGGTCAAAGAAGTCAAAGGTCAAAGTTCTGTGTAGAAGTTTTGAAGCCCTCACCAAGTGCCATCACATAAAGCAAACAGAATCGAAATCGGGTTAGAAATGGCGAAGGAGTAGCATTTTGTAGCAAAATGTACAATATAGGTCAAAAATCAAGGTGAAAGGTCAAAGAAGTCAAAGGTCAAAATTCTGTGTAGAAGTTTTGAAGCCCTCATCTAGTGCCATCACACAAAGCAAACAGAATTGAAATCGGGTTAGAAATGGCGAAGTAGCATTTTGTAGCCAATGTACAATATAGATCAAAAATCAAGGTCAAAGGTCAAAATTCTGTGTAGAAGTTTTGAAGCCCTCACCTAGTGCCATCACATAAAGCAAACGGAATCGAAATCGGGTTAGAAATGGCGAAGGAGTAGCATTTTGTAGCAAAATGTACAATATAGGTCAAAAAATCAAGGTCAAAGGTCAAAGAAGTCAAAGGTCGAAATTCTGTGTAGCAGTTTTGAAGCCCTCAACTAGTGCCATCACATAAAGCAAACGGAATCGAAATCGGGTTAGAAATGGCGAAGGAGTAGCATTTTGTAGCAAAATGTACAATATAGGTCAAAGGTCAAGGTCAAAGGTCACAACTGAAATTCTGTGTAAAAGTTTTGAAGCTCCCATGTAGTGCTATCATATAAAGCAAACAGAATCAAAATTGGCTCATAAATGACAGAGAAGTAGCAAATTGAAGATTTTGATCACACACGGACGCACAGACAGACAGACAGACAGACGGACACACGGACACACACACGTACGGAGCCCGTTTCATAGTCCCCTGCTCGAACTCGTTCGGCGGGGACAAAAAATAATGAACAATATGAGTAACTAAACTAGAAACACAACCTTATGAAACCAAAGGATACTCAAGATGGTCAAGAATTTAAATTGACTCCTGCTAGAAATTTAAATTACTTGATACTCTAGATGCCTTCCCTCTGTGCATGAAAGAGAAACATACTCATTAGTAAATACAACATATTGCCTGTTCCAGTGTTTCTGTGTCTTATGAATGGATGATAATCAAAAGTACTAAAAATCTACATTACCTGCATAGGTGGACTACTTTGAGTTGGTGGGTCAGGCCAAATCACTTCCCTCATTTTAGCCCTCTCCAGGACTTGCATGCCTTGTTGGCTGGCTCGACATAAGGTACAAGACATCCAACTTTCTGAGTGCTGCAAAGACACATACACATACAATGAATGAAAATCAAGAAAATCCAGGAACAATTCCCACTTTGAAGAGGAAAAAAAGATGACGTACATATACATAACAAAGTTCAGTACTCATATGCACATATTCTGTTGAATATGAGAGACAATAACAAGAACATACCTAATTGATCCATGCACGTTTGTTGACATTCACTTTCATTTTGTGCCATTATTGTGCAAACTGCAATATGATGTTATAAATGGCAGTCCATGTCAAAGTTTGCCTTAACATGGTATTTGGACTCAAAATGCAGTCTGTAATACATATCATATGTTTTTGAAATTCAACAGGCTACAAAATGGAAGTCGTTCATAATGTAACAATAGGTACAAGATGAACACAGGTAACAGGTACTAGGATTATGCTTTGAAAAATCAACTAAAATGATACCTTAACAACAAGAATATCCTGTGCTGTAGCATAAAATCAAATCTGTGCAAAATAATAATTATTCTGAAGTATGGGTTATTTCTTTAAAAAAAGTATACAAATATCATAGACTATGACAGAATTCCCCATTCATGAATATTAAGTAATGAAAAAGAGAAAGATAATAAGTTTGACTCACTGTCTGATGCATACTCCTCTACCTTGACGTCTCTGTAAAAGCACAAAACAAAAGTTTGCAGGAAATGAAATAGCACTCATCAGGGGGTCTTTATACAAGTACATTGTAGGAGTAATTGGCATTGTTGAAGTTAAAAGGAACAAATGTTATTATTATTATCATTATTATTATTATTATTATTATTACTGTACATTGTATACTCTTTATTCACTTCATACAAAGCTCATAAAAACATGCAGATACACAAGAACAAACATAATGTACTCAACAACAAAAAAAGCACACACATAAATTAAAATATACCTTCATGGAGATCTAAGAGACATCCACATAATTTCTTTTATTTACATTATTACAAATTATATAAACAGAGATCAGTATTTCAAATCTGCCATCCCCCAACCCTTCCTTACCCATGCCCACTCTGACTGTCATGGAAGTGGACAAGATATTTAGGCTAAATTACAGTTTACCAGCAGCTGATCATGAAGCTTCAATTAGTAGCATAATCCACTCTGAGTGCTGAAGAGAGTGTAATTACGGTAACAGTAAAAACTGGAGTACGTTTGTAGAGATCTAGAAATATGCTTGCTCTACTTCACTTGTGGGTTCAGATGTGTCCCCAAACCCAAAAGCTAGTACATGTAGCTATAAATAAAAGCTGCTAATATCTAGATATTAGTACCTAATAGCTGCTACTCTAGTTAGCTAGTGTTTGTGCGTATCTGAGTTTGCAAATATCAATGGCCTACACTGCTAACATTACATAATTTATGACTATACTATGATGAGTATGACTTCTCACCTACAATTGTAGCTTAGATTTAAATATAATCTAACCGATAATGAATAAAGACACACTCTCCTAGAAACTATGCTAAAATAATTTACCAATGGCTGGCATACAGGTGGTAAATTGTAATTTAGCCAATATCTGAAAATTCATTGCACAAGAGTCATGTATTAGTATTACCGTGTCCACAATTACAATTTACAAGTCTACGGACAGTCAGTGACCGTGTTGATGTTGGGCCAGGCACAGCAGGAAAAGTCACAAAGTTGTACAACAGTTGAATGACAAACTCAATTCCAACTCCTGACTGATTGTGCTAACCAAAAACCCAAATGCCACCCAAGTACCTCATCAACACTGGTTCAGAAGGGGCAGATCCTGCGCTACCCAACTACTTGAAGTAACAAACGACTGCAGTGCGGCTCTTGATGTCAAAGAAATAGCTGACTGCATTTATGTAGATTATCGCAAGGCTTGTGATAGTGTACCACATACAAGACTGCTCAATAAAATCTACGGATATGGAATCAGAGGGAAACTCTTGAACTGGATCAAAGCATTTCTTCTCGATCGTACTCAACGAGTAGTAGTAGAAGGAGCCAGCACACATGAAAGTATAGTAATTCCTAGAGTAATTATAGTGGAATTCCTCAGGGAAGTGTTATAGGCCCAATCCCATTTATTATCTTCATCAATGACCTACCTGAGATGATATCTACAAATTCCACGGTTAAACTATTTGCCGAAGACACCAAACTGTATGCCTCATGGCACGAAGAGACTGATAACAACAATCTACAGAAAGATCTGCATAAACTAGCAGTTATCTTTCAACCAAAAGAAATGTAAGGTAATGTGTTTTGGAAAGAGAAACCCTGGATTGAGTTATTATCTAAACCCTGACGATACATCAGAACTTTTGACAGGAACTCATGAAAATGATCTTGGAGTAATATTCGACAGCAGTCTGCATGGTGATTTCTCTAACCATGTCAACAGAGTATGTGCCAAGGCAAATTGACTGCTGGGATTAATCAGGAGATCCTTCTCTAACCTGGATGGAAGAGGCTTAGTACAACTTTACAAATCTATCATTTGACCATCCCTGGAATATTGCAGCAGTGTTTGGCTCCCATGCCTAAAAAAGGACATTGTCAAACTGGAGAATGTACAGCGAAGAGCAACAAAGCTGTTACCTCGCCCGAGAAACCTGAGCTACGCACAGAACGACTGAAGAAACTGGGTCTCCCAACATTGTCATTTAGGAGACGCACAGCAGGTATGATCCAGACGTTTAAGATCCTGAATGGCCTAGACGATTTGCATAGCTCAGATTTCTTCCAGCAATTTTATACATATTCCAGGACAAGAGGTCACATACTTAAGCTCAGAAAACTCCACGCAAACTCAAATGTAAGGCAAAGGAATTTCTCTCACCAAGTAGGGCCTACCAGTAGTTAACCTAGGCTATGGAACAGCCTACGACCACCTGAAGTCATCAATAGCAGTAGTATCAATACCTTCAAATCAAATCTTGAGAAGTCATGGAAACATAAATTCAACGGCATGCTATGACCCGGATACTAAATTCTATGATGCTCCTGCCCTACGCATGCGAACATTAAATTTTAGTGCGAATATTAAATTTTAGTGCAAATAACACTTGCAGCAAGTCTCAGGAGGATGCAGAGCCAGAGGGGCAAATAAGTCCAGTATACTTTATGCCTAACATCAAGGAAAATCAAGGTAAAAAAAAAAAATCCATATCTTCAGCCCCACCGTTCTAACGCGTTAGCAGAATTCCATGCAGAACACGCAATTCTATCGATGAAACCTGGCTAGCTAAACATGGGAATACACAGAAGATAGTATGTGGGACTTGACATAATTTTTTACTGGGAGCAATCAATCTTCGTTTAACAGAAAAGAGAGGTATGGCATCAAGGTACCAGCAGCACGCTCAATGATTAAACAAATGTAGCATCCTGATGAATAGATATAAATATTATGCATCTCACCGAGTCCAATGTTGTAGCCCTGTTTAGATGTCTGGCGAAAAGCGAGCGATGCCTTTTCCCTCTTGAACAAATCGGTACGGCTATGGGATTTCCACATGGAGCGCGCGGAAGCTGATAGCTGCAATCATTTGTTTTGACAACAACGCAGCTGCTGGAGCTGAGAGTCTAGCGAGTACACCGGCGAGATGAGCTGCGGGCATACAGCGATTCTTTCAAGTTCAAGTTTCAAGTTTATTCAAAGTTTCCACAATACAGAAATTACATAACAACAATAATATGTAACAAGGAATACATTGTTGAATGTATGCGATTAAAACAATTTGCAGAATATTTGAATATAAATTGACAATGCATGTAGATGCATATAGATGTAAAGTGGAGGGGTCTTAGAAAAGCAAGCTTGTATAATAAGACCCCTGAAATTAAGACATGTAATATAACAACTCACTAATATATATACAAACATATTAAAGCCATAGAATAATTCTAGTGGAATCCCTCAAGAAGCGCAGCAACCATACCCCAGAGACCAAAAAAATTGACACCAAATTTATTGCCCCCCCCCCCCCTCCCTCCCCCCCCCCCCCCCCCCCCCTCTTTTTACCCATGGAGCTACAAACGAACGCGTTTCTTTTGTACCTCCATGTTTTGCCCTTCATACAGTCCCGGCCTCTCAACCAAGTTCTCTAACCAATTTATTCAAGTTCCCTGAATTCTTGTACTCTTTCTAGCTCTTGCCAATTTTGTTTCTTGCCGTAGAATATGGTAACCCCCCCCCCCCCCCCCCATATCGAGGGGACTCGAATGATCCATGTAAGTTCATGGTGGCGCCACGGCGGCGGTGGTGGTGATGAAGATGATTTTATAAAATGTAGATGGAGATGATAATAATAAACGTGTGTGTGTGAAAGCGTGGGTGTGTGCGTGTGTGCGTGGGTGTGTGTTGTGTGTGTGTTGAACGATTTGAAACAAGAATTTGAAATAAAAAAAACTCAGGACAGCCTCATACAATATCAATTTCCTCATATATAATTTACAAGTGTACTATGTATAATGAATATTTTTCTTTTATCAACGTAGTGGCGACATCAGCTCCTACTGTCTTGGAAACTGTATAGATTCAGATAATGTACTATGAATTTGCTAAATTGTGAGTAGACACTTGAACAATCTGAAAGATTACTTTCGGTATTGAACCTATTTTGATCAGCTTTTTTAAGCTTTTACCCGGTACTTTTGTTTTCATAGACCATTTGAGGGTGTTGTTTTCTTTATGCCAATTTTTGAGGGGATCTGTGTTGTTGTTTTTTCATGAGGATATGTATTTCCAATGAGGTGGCCATTTTATGTGTTGTATTGCAAAAAAGAAAAAAAAAATTTTTAATGTCAAGTACAAAGCAGAAAAAGATAGAAAGCTGTATCAGCGTCTTGAATAAGGGTAACACATTGATCTTGAGAAAAGAAATAACACACACACACTAACACACAAATACACACACACACACACAACAGTAATTACTAGTTGTGAACCAATATTTCATTGGACTCTGAGCAGAAACCTTTTGCTGTTATTCATGTATATATATATATATATATATATAAATACATGTACATATATATATATATATATATACATGTATATATATATAAATATATATATATATATATATATATATATGCATAAACATATTGGATATAGTGTCCTGATCATGAATGCAGTATTCTAGATTTGATGCTTTTATGCGACAAGTTTACACAGTCTAGAATAGTTTACAAATAATGAATTTTTATGAGTGCAAGGGATAGAATATTTCATGAGGTGAAAGATGAAATGATCCATTCATATGAGGCACAGCCGAGTTGAATGCATCAATAATTACATCTTTCACCAAATGAAATATTCTGTCCCTTGCATGAATTAAAAACATTCATTGTTTGTTTAATATAACACACAAAAAAAAAATAGATCCTTGCCATTTGATGTTTCATGAATTTAGAAACAAGAGAGTATTGAGTGCTGAGTGATATACGCTAGTGCACTGTCCGTCAATATGCTTGATTGCATGCACACTTCAAACACAAGCGTTTTATGTACGTAGTGTGCCAGGCCCTTGGCATGTGTGCAAATGGAGCAAATAGCAAGAATCCAAGATTGCACGGTAAATGGAACCACAATTGCATGAATGATGACATTATGGTAAAATGGGACAAATGATCAATATCAAACAACCAATCAAATGACAAGGATCTATTTAGGTGTTATACAATGCATGACAGATCATGTACCATCACTGTCATAACCATATTTGGCATCTGATATATACCATACATATCAAGTCACATTGCATACTCAGCAGAAACTTCAGAAACAGAAACATCACAACTCATACAATACATGATACATGTATAATCACCAAATCATTGTCAGATACAAAGCTACCTTATCATCACTGACTCTGTGATCACCAACAGTCCATACATAAAACAAATATTTTGACTCGTGTGATAGTCGTCAACAAGTGTTATACATGTACAATGTATTTTAGCTCCTCTTTTCTTTGTTCTGGATTACATTATGAACATAAATCACATATGTAGGGAACCAAAATCAATGGAGTGTGCGCCCTTTGGCTCTAACTGACAGGAAAATGCCTTTATATCCTCTACTTTATATCCTCTACTCTATATTTAGTAAATCTACACTACAAGGAGAATGTCCTTGGCAGGGAAATGAATTGGATACATTCATAAATGTTGTCTTAGCCAAATGGAAAATTTGGCAGGCTCACACTGGACAGGACATGCCAACTACACAGAGATGTCACCACTGACATGATTACTGTAAGCTTTATCCAAGATCTGATACCTGTACATGTACATCATGCTACACTTACAAATCCCATGAGTAAAACACATTGCATCATATCATGCAGAACCTGACAGGTTTACTTCACATGTATCCCCAGATAAATTGATGTTTCACATCTAAAATGTACTTTGTGTGTGTGGAAAGTTGGGTGAGTTTATGTGAGACTTCTAAAATAGAGACCTCCTTAGAAGATTAACATTATAAAGTAGTCATCACATGGCAACATTTGAAGACACTTTCTTATATTACTTTATAAGCTGTTACTTTCATGAATTTCACTAATCACAGTTGGATTTCAAATTTAACACACGAAAATGTCACCATGCACTAGGTTAATACATGTAGTACATCTATGATAGCGTCGGTGTCAATTCGCGAAAACAACATCTTGCCAAAATATCTGTTCGAGAAAATAACAGCCTATACAGTACTTTATATCTTATTCATCACAGTATAAGTATTTTCATCTGCTCCATTCAATCACAGGCTGTTATGCAAGTTATGATTTGGTTTTTGAAAGTGCATTGCATTCACACAAGAGCCATTAGAATTTCGAGACAATCATCTACCAATATACTATGGATGCAACCTGGAGATGAGCATACAAACTTTTATAATGCAGAATTTGACCCTTGTCTGTACACATAGATATATCACAGATTGCACTTTACTGATGGGTTCTATCACAAAATTCTGTTTTGTGCCAGCTGTGTACACTGTATGTTCCCTCAATCCTTCTGAAGTTGGGCATGGACCCTGCATTACAAATTCTCAGAACGGCAGACTCTTACAGAGATGTTAGCTGAAAACACATGCTCCTCAGAATAGCTGACAAATCTTGCACCAGACTTGGCAGAAGTCCATGCCTCGTTTACATCAGTCAAACACAAACACAGTCCACAGCTGTACTGCATGCTAAGTGATACACATATTCACGTTTATTTAATAAATAATGCAGAACTCAGCTCTCAGTGCAGGAGATCCAAGATGCTCAATAACATCACCTAAAGTGGTTTAGGTTTCTATTATGTCATCCATCCAGTGCAAGAGGCATTTACAGTGACTTCTTGCTACCCTTTCTTCTCTTTCTGTCCAAATTTCTTTTATCATCAACTCAATATTGATGCCTGCAATTATAAGACATTACTGCATTATTTACAACTACAAATGTACAAAATGCTGTTTAACACTAAGCTGGTGCTAAGGTTTCGCTGCCCTTTGTTTTGATTTCACTAGTTCTCTCAGATTTCCTTCACTCTCCTTCAGCATTCGCTCTAGGTAGGTCTTGTTATTCTGTGCATGCAAAAGAAAGCAAAATATGACTCATTATTGCTATGTACACTGCATATGCCCAACTCATTCAACTTATGCCTACAGAGCTCTGTATCTCTAGAAGATACTTTAAGGTACTGTATATCATTGGGAGCAGTGATTTTAAAAATGTTCGAGGTATCACATTTGGTTGATATGTATAGGTCAGTTGTATCACAAAACATTCTACCAAATAAAAATTTTGCAATAAAGCCTAAAAAATTAGGAGATATCACTATTTTTCTCACTAAACCATAACTGTAAACTGTAGATGGTTTAGTCTACGAAACAATTTTATAATAACTATTGTTCACAGTTTGTATATTTAACAATTCTTAACATTGATTATATTGATAAACTTTTTACACTGGTTGTTTCTATTCGTAACTCACATTTTAGAACTATTTTGAAGCACTAAAGTTCTAGTACCAACCTCAATCCAAGGGTATAATTAAATCTGACAACAGTTTTTTTTTTGTAGTTACAAGCTACATAAAGGATATCAAACTTTTAAGCAATATCAAAAATACATGTGTAATTCAGTCAAATTTGACCAAATCACATTATTAGCAGGCTTCAGGATATTTTGCGACCATATCATGGTAATGGGTCAGTTGTATTCATATAAATGAGATAAAATTGTGCTGTGCAGAAAATCCAAATTTTCACACCTGTGCAAAGAAATTGTTTCTAGGCCTGAAAACATGACCTGAAAAGAGCAGACCTTACACCATAATTTACTCATTGATACTTGCCTGGACTTTCTGGATTTGGTCATCTGCATCCTTAACCTTCCCAGACAGGACTGACTGGATATCAGACATGTCTTGCAGGAGAAACCTGATGGCAAGGACAATTAAAATTTTTGTCTGATTATCTTTGCTATCTCAGCAGCCATATTCATAAGAATCAGCAGGATTCTGTTAGGAACAGAGCAATATTTGTAATATCAATTTACAGGCACTGAAATATTCATACATGTGAGAAGCAATTTATACGTCAATTCAGATATTTTTCATACAATCAGGGCCTCACTCCCAACAACAACAACAACACCAACAAAAATCTCACAATTGCCTGAATGGCCATAAAACCCAACTTTAATTCTTCTTGAAAGGCAAGTATCTACAGTGCACTCCTGTTAAAACGAAATGCTCGGGACCGGCAGTTTCCTTTCGTTATAACGAAATTTTGTTATAACCGAACAAGTACAATATAATTATAACGAAAACAAGGAAACCACGTATATCATATTCTGTTTGCTGAATACTCATCATACACCGGAAAGCTATGTGAAATGTGACGGGATAACTGTATCACAATAATAAACGCAAATTCCCCTCAGAAACTGTGCGTGACACAAAGAGCGAACACACAGTGGTGTGAAGCGTTCACACATGCAGAGACGCTATTTATGCTTGTTCCGCTAGGTATTTTCGAAAGCAATTCGCATTTCGTTGTAACGGAGCACATTTCTTTTGTTTTTCTTTGTCTGTGGTGCTCGGAAAAGACTTCGTTATAACGGAAATTTCGCTATAACCGTGTTCGTTATAAGCAAATTTTTTACCATAGACTTTAATGGTGATAATTTTGGGACCAGAAGATTTACGTGTTCGTTATAACGGGAGTGCACTGTACTTGAATATAACTACCAAATAATGTGTTTAAAATGCTTTGAGCGAGCATGTATGCTTGGTTTGTATTCACATCCTACACTCAGTAGGCGTTTTCACATCAGCCCGATGTTTCGAAATAGCGCGCTATTTTCTGACTTGGGAAATTTTCCCGATAGCGAAATAGCGCGCTATTTGATAATGTGAACACAAATTAGCGCGCTAATTGTATTGCTCTGATTGAGAAAATTTCTCGACTCCAACTTGGGAAATTTCTGAGATAGCGGGAAAGTAGCACGCTATTTGATAATGTGAAAACGACTCGAGAAATTAGTGCGATGAATCCATTATGCCTAGCGTGTGTGACCCGATCGATCGAGGCAAACTGCACACAAATCATGAGGAATTTTTGAGAGGGCACACACGTTACTGATGCTGTTTGCACATACTCAGCTGTCGAATTAGCTATTTTAAAATTTTTAACTATTCGGGCTACCTCCTCTTCGGGCTGATGTGAATAAGAAATGAAATAGCGCTCTAATTCGCAATCGCGAAAAATTTCTCGAGCTTGGATTTTTATCGGGCTGATGTGAAAACGCCTAGTGTAACACTTTAACAGCCTAATTGCAAACATTGCTTCTCCTGTAACATGAAATTTTCATATCTTTACATTTTCCATGCTGTTGCAGTGCAATTTGCACTTTCACAGTCATGCCATTTCATTCCTCATTAGCTTTTAGTTTGCCAATATATGGCAGAGTCTCAACATGACATCACACTTACATTCTCCCTACACCTTCATAGACTCTGGTCTCCTCAGGTAGGGCAGCCAGTTCTGAAGCCGTCAGCTTGCAGTGTTGCTGCTTCCTCTTCAGCTGCTCAACCTGCATGTCTGCAATTTTCAGCTGCTGGGTTGTCTCTATCATTCGGATTTGCTGCTCTTGGAAAGCCTGCACAAATTTAAACGAGATCTAATAATACCTTTTTTTTGGGGGGGGGGGGGGGGGGTGGGGAGTAAATTCATTCAAAACAGGGCATTGACCATTGTTATCTCCTGATACTGCACCGATCTCCCACAGGCATAGCATAGACAACGGTAAATTTTATGCTACAGCAAACTGAAGACAACATAAATCCCTGACGATATTATACAGCAAGACTGATCTTTAAGTCAAGCCTGCTGCTAGCCTGACCAGACCGCTGTGCGAAGCACAGCGGTCTGACATGTGTTAGTGTTTAAACGTTGTAAACGATCGTCACTATTGACGGCAAAATCACACAAAATGCCTTTAATTTTGTTTGATTTTAAGAGTAAGATAATTTTTACCACTCACCTACAGCGTATTTTCCTGATGGCCGAGTTGAATTCGGCGTTTTGTTGGTATCCAGACCTTACTGTTGAATTTTTCAGAGTAGATTGTGCGGTGGCATCTTTTCCTTCGAGAGCTTCACAAAATCAACAAACTACCACGCATGCGGAACCAGAAGTGGTTGCGTTTTACATACGCCCGTGCCCCCGTGCCCCCGTGCGTTTTATGTGTTACGTACGTAAAGCTACAGCACTCGTATCCGCGCGTGCTGCACCGGCAATGATTTGACGTTTTTATGGGTCATCCTGACTAGCTCATCACTTCCGCCCCAACTAGCTACGTTGTAGTATAGGAGAGTGAATGCCATTCAAATAACACGCAGATGAGGAGTGAAGCAATACGGACGTTTACAGACCTGACTTTAGCCACGGATCATGGTAGTATGCAAGGGGGGGTCGGGAGGGTCGTACGACCCCCCCCCCCCAAATTTTCAAAAGGTCCACTTTTTGTGACAGACATTTATGTTTTTCGAGGGCTTCTTACCCTGTATACAACAGGGGAAAAAAGTGACCAGGTGGTGTTCTAGCAAATTGTCAAAAACGTCGTAAATTTCGTAACTTAGTTTTAATCTGCCATAACTTATTTCTTAGGCTTAAGCCGCGCTGCCATGTTTGATTTTCCTGTCTCCCATCAGCAACTCATCGAACTAGTTGCCTAGACTACACACTTACAGCCGGCCTTATTACTTGCGCCTTACCCTATGACAACCGCGGCCGTTTGAATTATGGCCTAACCTATATTGTCCTGTTAAAGGAGAATGTTATAATTCATACTCATGTTTTCAACTCCTGTCCTTTTGGATTGAGATTGAAGTGCATATTCTACTTTCTTACTACGTTTGGAGGCAAAGTTAGGCAGGATTGACTAGCTCTGGGAGTATCGTCAACTCTGGAATACTTGTATTAAATGGTCCACAAAACTTTTTTATATACTCTAGGATTTAATAGGAAGGTGTAGCTAGTCAGCAACTTTTTTTTAAATGCAGTTTTCAACTTACCGATTGACAAACTTGTAAGTGACCAACTCGGGTTTTATCACCAGTTTTAACATAAATGAGTTTTTCTAAGTATGCCGAAAAAGTCACTTTTGTATGCACCAAATGGCCCCATTTTAAGATATAAAATTCAAAACTCCCCACCGTGGGAGGGGGGACACCCCCCTCCCACACCCTCCCCCGCTTGGTCGCTCCGCTCCCTCGCAAAGGTAAAGGTTCAAAAATTGTGATTACGACCCCCAAGAAAAAATCCTGGCTACACCCCTGGACCAACTCAGGTTTTATCACCAGTTTAACATAAATGGGTTCTTTTCTAAGTATGCCGAAAAAGTCACTTTTGTATGCACCAAATGGCCCCATTTTAAGATATAAAATTCAAAAACTCCCTATCGTGGGAGGGGGGACACCCCCCTCCCACACCCTCTCCCCCCCCCCCCCCCTCGGTCGGTCCGCTCCCTCGCAAAAGGTCCAAAAATTGTGATTACGACCCCCCCAGAAAAAATCCTGGATACACCCCTGCGGATTTCGGTGAGTTTTTGACGTAATTAAACAAAAAATCGCATACCGATTATTGAATGATTATCATAGATTACGGGGATTCCTTATATTTTAGTTTTCCACGATTAATAAAGATATTCATGAAGGAAACGCACACCCACCACTGAAAAATAACAACGTCTGCGAAGGAATAGACTTGCAGCCGCTGTCGTGAGCCGCTGTTGCTTCACGACAGTGGCTGCGTGTAGTTAGCCTGCTTTAGTGCTAGAACTCTAGATCTACATGAAACTTGGTAATGATAGGTCTGCCTGCTTGACTGGAATAAAATTGTAAAAAGAGTGTGATTTAACCTTCGAGCATGAAGGCTGCACATTCACGGAAAAAGAGTAACGTGTTAAAGTTAAAGATAAATTCGAATCAAAGTTCTAAAAAGATCAAGACGACCGACAGAAACTGGTGGTGAAGTATGAGTCTATGACGGGGAGAATTTCTGTTGGCGTGGCAGTAGTAATAAATGCACTTTCGTACCCCCAAGATATTTCATTATGTCTAACGTTGGAAGAATCTCGTAACTATACACAGCCCAGTCGCAGTCGCTGTATAAATACAGCGTCTGGTCGGGCTAAAGAATCTCGTAGACGATAATGTAGCTACGAGAAAGTACGGTAATTTACAATTACTGTAACAAGTTACATCGGTCATCGCAGCGGGGCTATCGGCGATGCGCGACGGGATGGTATTGCCTTTCTTGGGTGTTGCCATGCATGCTTCGTACCCACGGCACGCATCATGTCATTCACTAGATCTAGTTCAGATGAGAGTTAATATTAATTACTCCAGTTCGGATATGTTGTATGCTCAACATCTCCGAGAACAAGGATGAAGAAATGGAAACAGAAATATAAGTAACAAATCTGTGTTCATCGCAAGTGACAACAGGACGACTTTGAATCTTTACCTTTTTCAACTCGAGGTCTACTGCCAGCGCCATGTTAGCAGAATTTGTGTTGCGCAGAGTACGCCGTAGATGGCGGCAAATGTAGGCGGGGCTCTGGCGCAACGCTCTGGCGCGGCGATGCATGCACTGGACATTTTAGGGAGTATACGAGGACCTAGCTAGTAAATTTATTTGTACTTCTTTCTTTTCTTTCTTTTCTTTCCTTCCTTTCTTCCTTTCTTTCTTTCTTCCTTTCTTTCTTTCTTTCTCTCTAATATTTTTCAGATGTGACTGTTTATAGAGGAAGTTTAATAGTAATTGATTTGTAGGCTAAGTAATCATTTCGCCTCGTCCACTTGCCGTGTGTATCAAAGTGCATCCCTTTGTCCGGGCCCTTCGTCAACTTTACCCTTTAAACCAGATGACCAGTTTCTCATTGATCAGGTCTTTTCTGATTAAAAAAGAGTTGCTAGCACTTTCATTTTTGTATCATCTCAGCAGCTTCTTTATAGAATTTAAAACTGTCCTGTGACATGTGTTTGGTGGATATGTTCAACACATCTTGATACTGAGTTTTGTTGTTGTTGTTGTTTTACCACTGCCTGCCTAAACTGTATACAGTATCAATGTCTTTTAATCTTTTCCGTGTAACTTAACCAGTTGGTTTAATGCCTGATCCTTATAAATTGTTTCATATTTGTTTGTTTGGGGTCCTACTAATTGACGCAAACTAATGCAAACTAATGCAAACTCATTGTAAACTCAAGCGAACTACTAATTAATGCAAACTAACGCAAAATACTAATTAATGCACACTAATACAAACCGTCAGCGGTGAAAATTAGGGTGAATTACAGCACCTGGGGCCTGTTTCTCTTCCTGGGCCACTTAGTCGTCTCGAAACAGATATTGATCAAGTAAATCCATTCTATCGAAGAATGACTAACGTCACGTTTACTTCAGTACTTGCTACTTCAAGCATCTCACCTCAACAGTCAGCAAAAACTCGGAAAACCATTTTATAGAAATATCATCGAATTCATATTTTTTTGACCAAACAGATGTCGTTTACATTTTATTTTGCTTTCAAAATTCAGAAACTGTAGAACAGAATGAGACACAAAAATACGGATTTTAATGATCGATCATTAAGGGCCGAAATACTAATTAATGCAAACTCAACTCAAACTCCAAGACACAACGCTATCCTATGTAAAAACCACGTATATCGATTACAAATATTGGAAAATGACACCCCTAAATATTAGGTGTTACAAAAAACATTTCCCACTTTTGATCCTTAATAATTCAAAAACTATATATCAGATAACGCTGACATTGATATGAGCAATAGCTGAATAGCTTACAATTTTGTTGGAGGCAATTTCATAATGACAGCATAATTCAGTTTCATTAAATTAAACATTAATTTTTCAGCTAGGTTTCAGATTTTGCTCTATTTTCAACCCTCTGTACAAAACTTTACCTTTGCACAGAAGTCAATTGGTGTGTATGGAAGCAAGGAGGTTCTAGAGAATGGAGTCACAACCGTCTTATTTCCTTTGCTAGATGTTCGAAGCCGCCGCTCAAAAATATTTGAAGCATGTGGCAAACTGGATCTGCCGCTCAGATAGGAAGTTAATTGACTCGTGTCTTATTGCATAATCACCAGCCCCTTTCAAAGGAAGATATGTCTTTTTGTGATAGTAATTACTTTTCGCTATCCCTTCTTATAAAGGGTAGGTGGTACAGACACAAGGATGCGCGAATAGAAATTGAGCAAAAAATGCTGAAATAAAGATGAAAATTACTCGACTGGGCATAGGCCCTACCCGGGCACTAATCTGATATATCTATCAATAAAGAATTACACTTGAAGATTATTCCATATTAGTTTCATTTGTGGAAATTAAGCAGAAAAGTGATAAAAGCAGCTTTCCAGGATGGTACAGTTTTAAACATTTTCACATGATACAGCTCTGATTTACACTTTTGTGCAAATTTCTAGACGGAATTGACTTTTGTTTTACATGCTTTATCATTACGTAAAATTTCATTTCATTTAATAAATAAATAAGCAAAATATGGCCAACATTATGATAACGTTCAAAATGAATCTTCAGATTGCTCAGCAAGACGGCGGCTTGGAACATCGATCATCAAAGGCACAAGTGCACCTGTGGAATTCTTTTGTACATCAATAGAAATCTGGCAACTGTTTGAATAATTGCAGCCAGTTGGAACTCCAACGTATTAAACCTCCTTGATGGAAGTGTGTAGTTGACACCCAGACAACCAATGGTCCTGGACAATGACCAGGATTTGAATGCTACATTATTCATGAGAAATCCCACTATCACAGCTAGTCTTTATTCATTCTGAAATGTGGTGTATGCAAGCACATGGAAACATGTGCTTACTTTTTTTCATATGCATGCATTTCACCCTTTGCTAGGAATTTAAACTAGAAGTGCCCAGGTAATCCATCATGAATATTAATAAAGCATTCATGTGCCTTGGAGCAGAGCTCTGAACAGGTGGTATCCAGGTCCATTGTTCAGGGTCATTGTATGTACACACTCACATACACATCATTAGTTCCTGTGTAAAGTTCAGGTTTTGTACAGAGGGTTAAAATTTGATCAAAATCTGGAACCTAAATTTGAAATTAATCATGGATTTCATGAAACTGATATAGGTTTTCATATTCAAATCACCTCCAACTAAACTGTACACTATTCAGCCATTACTCATATCAATGACAGTTTTATCTGATATATAGTTTTCGAGCTATTAAGCATCAAGAGTGGGAAATGTTTTTTTTTTTTTTTGGGTGTGTGTAACACCTAGTACTAATTAATGCAAACCCGAAGATACAACGCTATCCTATGTGAAAATCACCTATATCGATTACAAATATCGGAAAATGACACCCGATGTACAAATGCAAACTCATAACGTTTTCCAATGTTAAAATAACCTAAATCGGTTATAGATATCGGGAAATGACACATCGAAACACTTTAGTAATGCAAATTCCAAAACAAAAAGTTTTTTCTACCTGAAAACTACCTACATCAATTACAAATATCGGAAAATAACACCTCGATATTAAAAAATAAACAAACACGATATTATGTAAAACCATACTTCCAAAACACTATTATTTTCCTGTACCAAATTTTCACTCTTGCAGAAGCGCAAATTTAATTAGCACCAGACTGAATAACAGTTTCCAGCAAGAGTGGGGTAGTGATGTAGAGGAAATTTTAATTCCCAATGTTAGAACTCTCGAATTTTCTAGCGGGAGCTTTATTTTAAGAAATACTTCCAACACTCCAATGATTCGCAGAGAAATTTTCAAGCAAATTCCGTCGGGCATATCCCAAATTGCCAATTGTTTCTGGAAGATATAATCACATTCCTAGAAATTAAAGATTTTGTACCCATTGCAATAAGAATAAAATTGGTGATTAATTTTTCATTGCAGCCTCTTAAATGAGCAGCGAAAGAAATACTTGATCAGTTATCACAGGAAATACCCAAAATGAAGGTGGATCAATTATTCAATTGTGGAAAGATGGCAGTCCTTCCTAGTTAAACCAAGTTTTAAAGTTAATAAGGAAATATGTTTAGATGACTAATATTTTTTCGACCTTTTCTTAATTCCTACCTAACCCTTTTTACAGCCTGTGCCTTATCTGCAACATGTATCCCACTCTCCCCCATCCTCTTCCTTTCTCTTCCCCCTCTTGTGTCCATATTTCATGTAATTATTCGACCAAGTAAAGAATATAGGATACATATCATAAACATTTCAAACATGAAACAAAACCAGAATGAACATTACAAAGGAATGCACTGTAGGCCTACTGTATTATGTCACACAAAATAAAAGTGAAATAGATGGAGCCAAAATGAGGGTCAGGGGACACAGAAGTTATTTACTATTGCCCGTAGACATAATTGTGAACCCGCACAATTTGCCCCTAAGAAACATTTAACATTCTTTATTCATCGTATGAATATATTTCTGTACGTTTTTACGTTTTTTAATTTTCTTTGTTGTTGTTTTTTTTTTATTATGTTACTCATATTTCTTTCGTTAATTGTCCAAGGAATTTGTCATCAGCTTTGTGTCTTTCTTACTGTTTCCTCTTACTCTTTGTTTATCCTCTCTCTCTCTCATCTGTCGTCATAATTTTCCTTCCTTTTTTGTTCACTATATCGTTGATATAAATCATGTGTTTCTGTACATTCTTCTTTGTTTCTTTTCATCAGTCGTATTTCACTCTTATTTACTTTATCATAGTTGTTTGTATAAACTTAAAGTTACGTGCAACTCTGTATTATTGAAGTAATAACATGAAATATGATTTTGAATTGGACTCCGATAGCCAGAATATGGGTTGTTGAGTAAAATGAACTTTCAACTTTCGACTACAGTCCCGCAAACACGTCATGAAAGGAAGGTGTCGATCGATTAACAGCTCGTGCAACGCAAACTCCCGAGCGCATTAGATCGATTTTCTTTATAATACTGTATCTGATTCCTCCAAATTGCTGCCAATTACCGTGCCGAAACGATGGAATAATAGGTAATATCAATACTGATAATTGACTTACATTTGTATGTTAATACTTTCATAAATGCTTGTTCACAACAATAGGTAAAACAAAATGCACCGTCTAGGAGATTGCTTGCTTGCTTGCTTGCTTGCTTGCTTGCTTGATTGATTGATTGTATGAATGATTGATTAATTCTATTCGATTTGAAATTATTTCCACTTTGTGTTCGCTAGCACAAAAACAAACATAATTGACTTACAATGATTATACAATAGCATTTTTGTCCATTTTTTTTGACGTACAAAAAATGATAAAGCACATGAAACTTTTGCAACAGAAGAGAATTTAATATGTAGTCAAAGGAGCCTACGCTGCTTGTATTACCTGCCCCCCCCAAAAAAAAAAAACAAAAAAACAAACAAAAATAAATCACGTCGTTATTTTGATTGAATTGATCTGAATTCATTTCCACTTTGTGTTCACAATAACAGGAAAAAAAAATTAGTTACAATGATTATGAAAAAAAGGAAAAATCTATCTTTTATGTAAAAAACACAATAATCTCAAAACATGTTCAAATTACATACACGCTTGCAACAAACCGTAAATAACTAGTTGAAGAACCTATGTGGAGGAGTCTAAATCAAAAGCACAGCCAGTATATTAGATAGGCCCCCGAAAAAAATCCCATCATAACAGAACCGTAATTTACGCAAACAACAACAACAGCAAAGTATTCATACCTTTAGAAACAAGCCAATAACTATAACAACTGAAACTAAAGCCCCGCAATGATTACAGAAAATGAGATGGAAGGATACGAAACAGAAGGAATAGATGAGACAACTTAAGATTAGAAGGGAAAGAAAAGATGGAGAGGGGAACTGATATCGAACAGAAGGATTTAACATTTCAAACATAACATTGTTGTGATATTTGGTTCCTAAATTGTCTCTTAAAATAAATGATAGACTGTCGATGTGTCAAAGTTGAATATTGGTTAGTATATAGATATTCTTTGTATGTGGGGTTTTGTTTAACCTGATGATGTGAACAAACATTCATAAAAGTACTAACATACAAAGGCAACTATTAATATAGCCAATGTGATTTTGATTGTTTTGGTAAAGTAATTGTCAGTAATTTGTGGGGAAACAGATTCATTTTACGACCAACTGCGCTAAGGAGTTTGCATTTCAGAACCTGTTAATCGATAGACACCTTCCTTTCACAAGTTTGCAGTACTGTGATTAGTGGAAAGTTAAAATGTTATTTCCTTCACTATATAACCCATATTCTTGGTATCGGAGTCCAATGTAAAGTCACATTTCAATTCAATAATATAAATAGAGTTGCAAGTAACTTTGAAAATATAAAAAACAAGTATAATTAAGTAAATCAGAGTGAATCACGATTGATGAAAAGAACCAAGAAAGTGTACATTAATATGTAATATAGGCCTATTATAATACACGACCCCGTGAACAAAAAAAAAAGAAGGAAAATATGACGAGAGAGAGAGGCGGTGGGAGAGAAAAAGAGGGGAAGGGGAAGAGTGAGAAGGACCCAAAACTGATGACATGAGCACAGCTGTACAAATTTAGAATGAAAGAAATACGAGTCACGTATAGTTTAGAAAAACAAAAAGGGAAAATAAAAAACCCAAAGACGTACGGAAATATATGCATATGATAAGTGAACAAAGAATGAAGGAAAAATGGAGACGAGAGAGAGAGAAAAAGAGGAAGAAAAATGAAGAGAAAGAGGGGGAGAGTGAAAAGACACGTTACAGATAAAGAAGTCACAATCTGTAAAAAAAAAAAAAAGGCTTATGCAGTAACTAAGAAAAGGACGAAATATAGTCATCTTAACATGTGTCATCTATAACTACAAAACTTAGTTTAACTAGAAAGAACTGCCCTCTTTTCATACTGTTCACAATGAAATGATCCACCTTCGTTTTGGGTATTTTTCTGTGTTATCTTATTAAGCAGGTCTATTTCTTTCGCTGTTCATTCAGAGGCTGCAATGAAAAGGTAATAGAATTCATCACCACTTTTATTCACACTATCTTTGATTTTAAAGTATTTGAATATCTTCCAGAAACTGTTGGGAATTTGTGATTAGCACAACGGAATTTGCATGAAAATTTCTCTGCGAATTATTCCAGTGTTGGAGGTATTTCTTAAAATGAAGCTCCTGCTTGAAAATTCGATAGTGCAAACATTGGGGATTAAAATGTCTTCTATACATCACTGCGCCACTCTTCCTTATAATTTTCATGCAATCTGGCGCTAACTAAACTTTTGCTTCTGTTAGAGTGAGATTTGATGCTTGATTGTACCAACTTTCCGTGAAACCTAGGTTGTCAAATATCTAGATTTTAAAAATATTTTGGGGTGTTATTTTCCGATATTTGTAATCGAATGAGGACGTTTTTACATAGGGTAACGTTGTGTCTTGGAGTTTGCATTAATTAGGATTTCGGGGTGTCATTTTCCGATATTTGTAATCGATTTAGGTCAGTTTCACATAGAATAACGTTGTCTCTTGGCCTCGGGGTGTCATTTTCCGATATTTAGAATCGATTTAGGTGGTTTTCAATGGGATAGCGTTGTGTCTTGGAGTTTGCATTAATTAGTATTTCGGGGTGTCATTTTTCGATATTTGTAATCGATATTACGTGGTTTTCACATAGGATAGCGTTGTGTCTTGGGAATTAGTGTTGAGTTTGCTTTAATCAGTATTTCGACCTTCAAAGTAATCATTAATCATTCTGTTCTACATTTTCCACATTTAAAAAGCAAAATAGAATCTACGTGACATCTATTTGGTCAAAAAATATCTTAGTATTTCAATACAAATGATTTTCCGCGTTTTAGTTGACTGTTGAGATGAGATGCTTGAAGTAAACGTGAGGTTAGTCATTCGTTGATAGGATGGATTTACTTGATCGATATCTGTTTCGAGACGACTAAGTGGCCTACAAAGAGCCAGGTCCAGGTGCTTTAATTCTCCCTAATTTTCACCGCTAACGGTTTGTATTAGTTTGCATAAATTAGTAATTTGCGTTAGTTTGCATTAACTAGTAGTTTGCATTGAGTTTGCATTAGTTTGCATCAGTTTGCCTCAGTTCCATTAGTCTGCGTCAATTAGTAGGACGGGGCATTCGGCTTTACAATGTTGTTTGTGAATATGGACAGGGAGGTGATACCTCCCTGTCCATATTGAAAAAAAACCCACACTTTTATTAGATTTTTTTGTATGAACAAACAAGTCAGATATCAATTGTGAGGCAATGACAATGTTCTCGACACATATTACTAATGTGCTTGAGACGGCCATTGCAGTTTTGGAAAATGCAATAAACTTCGATAGTCATAAGCTTTCCATTCTTTAATTTCTGGATTCAACTTCTACCAATATCTGCTTGTTTGGCCTTACTGTTCTGCCTAACAATACCACATTATTCGTAACAGATAGTTTATAGCGATGTTAGCACTCCCGAGGGCAAGCCGCCTCACGTGGTAATAGTGTAGCTAAATCTTACTTCAGAGCACTGTAGCTTAAATGGCAGCCGTAACTGGGGGCTTCCAAAGGAGAACAAAAGCACTTTCAATGGGTTATGAGATGAGTCAGGTGCGTTGCAATGTCAGTGCATGAATTATCTTTTGTCAGGCATACTTGAAGCCCCCGGTTAGAAATTACCATGCAGAAAAACAGTACCCAAACCGAATTGGTCTATACGAGTGCCTCACATACTGGCAACCGAGAATTATAGTGAGCATTGATTTCGCATGACATCAAAGAATCTATTCTCCACGTAGAATCTTTTGTGACATTCGACATTGCAAGGGTTTATCTGACAGGGGGTTATACCATATACTTGTAGTTTAGGCTGAGTAATGGAAAATCTAACGGAATCGCTGATTCGTTAGCTTTTTGAACGAAGCAAGTATAGTACTTAGTCACTTATATACTGTGGAACGATTATTCCAAACCCTTATACACTGTAGTATAAATGGACGAATAGCAAATGGAAATAAATGGACGAGTAGCAAAATGGACAATTAGAAATGGTATGTTTGATTCAAATGTTTATTGCAGACTCTATATAGTCCATGGGCCAGGACAGATATTGGTACCATCTGAGGTGGCAAAACCTTTTTGGTGTCATTTTGTTTGTCGTGCATAGATATGCTTATCAAGCTATGATAGCATTTCCAAATGAGTAGCTTAGTCATAGTAAATGAATTTTTAACCAATTTGGTCTCGTTGTTATATCCCTATACTTCTGAATCGACACTAACCGCTATACAAAGAAGAGCACTGTCTTCTGTATGTTCCGTAGAGCTGTAAAATGCAGCTCTATGGAATGTTCACAGGTGTTCTATTGTAAACGCGGTGCGCTTAGTCTTTATTCAAGGCAGCGAAGGGAATATCCAAAGGTTATGATGTCCACAGCGCTTAGTCTCTATTCTAGACGGCGAAGGGAGTATCCAAAGCGTATGATACAGTGTATATCCTTTTATCTAAAAACAACAACAACAACAAAAGCAATTCCTCGTGAATTTTACCGTATCTTTCAATTATTTATCATTTTCCGGCGAAAACGCTACGGTGAAAACGCTGATACCACGCCAATGTCGCTTTATTTCCCTCCAACAATATAAGATAATGCAAAAACAATGTACCGGTACACTACGATACATTATTGTAAATGAACAGAGTGATTTTTGTTTAAAACTGATGTATTTGTTGATAGGGTAGTATAAAAACAGTATAGATAATCCCTTTTATGAGGAACTTTAGATATGATAACGGTACATTGGTCTAGATAAAGACTAAGCGCACCGCGTGACAGCTGTGGACATCATAACTCTTTGGATATTCCCTTCGCTGCCTTGAATAAAGACTAAGCGCACCGCGTTTACAACAGAACACCTGTGGACATACAGAAGGCAGTGCTCTTCTTTGTATAGCGGTTTAGTTTCGATTCAGAAGTATAGGGATATAAAAACGAGACCAAATTGGTTAAAAATTCATTTATCATGACTAAGCTACTCATTTGGAAATGCTATCATAGCTTGATAAGCATATCTATGCCCGACAAACAAACTGACACCAAAAAGGTTGTGCCACCACAGATGGTACCAACAACCCATTTTTCGGGTCTTGGCCCATGGACTAATATGTCTGGAAAAGTACCAAACATAGCATGCTTGTTATAGGCATTATAGATTCAGGAATTCATGCATGCTGTTGGTATGTATATAATAAGACTGGTAGTAGCGCAGATTTGTAACTGTAAAGATTGGTCGAGATGCTTGCATCGGCGGAGAGTATGAAATTTTGTTTCTAGAGGTATTTTCGGGCGCTGATTTAAAAAAAAAAAAAAAAAAAATGCCGGATCCAAGAGACATGACCACTGGGTCGGCCCCTATCCTGAATTCCAATATCATGGCCGCCATGAAGAAACAATTAGGGCTTAAAATTTTTTGTCTTGGCTTCTAAATGACTTGTGGCAATAATATTTCATGCACAAGGGCTTTTGGACATGCTAACTTCAAATTCATGGGACGGATGGATTTGAAAATGTCTGACAAACATATCGAAAGGCAGCCATTTTGAATTTCAGTGTGCATGCCGCCTCGACGAAAAGTTGAAAATCCCTATCTTAAGTTCTATTTGACGAATGTCGCTCAGTGCAGGGAAGAATTAATGAGATCTATCGCAGGTGTTGATGATTTGCTTCGACGAAACACAGCGTTCCTGTTTAAATATGCGTAGTTCCTCAATCACAGCAAACCGAACGAGCAGCAGTTCGAAGCCCCTTTCAATACCTTCGGCAGCAATGTGGATAGAGAACAGGACACTTGAACAAAAATCAGTTAAAAAAAATTAGGCATACTTCGGATTGTTAACTGTAACATGATACTTAAGTATACACATAAATCGGGTCATGCTTTAGCCAATTACATTTCATAATCAGAAAGATTTCACATTCAAGTTCTAAACTTCCCAAACGAAGCCATTTTGTGCGCAAGGTAGTTGATCGATTTTTTTTTTTTTTTTTTTATGAAGAAAAACTGAAGGGATTTGTTCTCTGCCATATTACCCCCAAGTCCCACACAGGATTTCCACATTTCTTTTGAACGGAGGTCTCCATGATATATTCAAACTCTGTAAAAGAGCGGCTTAGAGCACAGTCAAAGACAGTGAAATGTCTGTAAGCATTCAAGAATTGTCATGCAATGAATCTACGAAAAAATTGCACAAAGTGCGAAGAGATTTCGCCCCTTCTCTAAAGGCATATCGAGATAACGAATGCCCAAACGAATTAAAAAAATGGAGATGCGTTCGGATCCGTTGCAAATGCTTAAGATGGTTCATAACAATAAACCAAGTTTGACGTTCTTTATTTCCATAGCTAGTTTCGCAGAGATAAGCTGGAGCAGGTGTTGTTGTTTTGTTGTTGTTGTTGTTGTTGTTGTTGTTGTTGTTGTTGTTGTTGTTGTTGTTGTTGTTGTTGACATGTTCAAAATAAAAGTCAGCTCCGGCGTATCTCTGCGAATCCCTGTACAGCAGACCAACAGCCCCGAGCTTTACATGCATTATTTGCATGATATTCGACGGTCGAAAGGCTTCATTTGAATAAAGAAACGTTACCCGCTTTGGCAAATTACGCATTACTTTACGAGCCGGGATTACCCGTCATTGACAGTAGCATGGGGGTGTCAGAGGAGAAGAAACGAGAATCTTTTCTTTTGCCCATTCTCCATGCCGCCGAGAAGTTATATATGCACTCTACCGCAGGTGTTGATAAATTGCTTTCACCTAATACAGCACTTCTGTTTAAGTATGCATCATTCCTAAAATACAACATCCTAGCCAGTAGCAATGCGCTGCCCCTCCAATATTTTCAGCAGCAATTGTACAATGTGCAAAGAATATAAATCCATATAGGACACACGAAGGAATGTAGTAAAATATGTACTTCTTTAACTGTAAAATGCGACTAAACAGGCAGAAACACGCAATTGCCAAATACTTAATTCGAAAGATTTGATAATTGAGTGTTAAACCCGGCAAACAATATTATGCACTAAATATACGCAAGATTGTTAAGTATTACCTTTTTTATGAGATATTAATATTCAGTCCGGAGATATTTTAATATTCAGTCCGGAGGTATTAATAACAAGGAGATTTGAAGAAGAAAAAAAAATATTATTCCATACACGATTACTACCAAGTTGCATACAAGATTTCAAAATTTCCTCTGAAATACAGTTCAAAATTCCTTAAATCAAGAACCTCTTCTTTGGTCTCCATATCCAAACACTATGGAAGAGCGGCGTGGAGCATGGAACATCAAAGCCAGTGAAATGCTAAGGGTAAGCGTTAGGGTTTGTCTTGCTACAGAACCCATATGCTATTCGCACAAATTGCGAAGAGACTCCACTCCGTCTACAACACTTTTATTTTTTTTTGGGGGGGGGGGGGGGGAGGGGGGTATAGTAGTGGAGAGCATTAACTGTTATTTTAGACGTGATCGCCATAACAGAGTGACGTTTTGATTACGAAACTGTTGTATACAGTACATAAATGTACCTCTATTTTCTCAGCCCCCCTGACGTTCACAACGCTCCCAAATTCAGGAATTACTTGATTTTCAAAAGACATTGGAATGCATCTTCACAGTATAGTGGACATAACTTGGGTGTTCAACTGCAATGTCTTTTGAACATGGAAGCATGGCAGTTAGGCTAGGGAAAGCTGCATTCCAATTTCTTTCATTAATCATTAGTACCTAAGTGACTGACTAAGGCCACTGGTGGGATCTTGGTTTTGAAGTGGGATTTTTTTTTTTATGGGCGTATAAGAAAAATAATAGAAGACTATTATGAAACATATGACATGTATTTAGACATTCATTTGGTCATTGCACATGCCGTCAAGGGTATCATGAATCAGCGCAAAGTCCACATGCATTTGCATTATAGGCCCTATAGTTCATTTACATGAAAATCGAGTCTTTGTTCAACATGACTTTTGATAAGTAAAATGATGACATCAACCAAACACGTTAACGATGTATTTTTTTTAAATTATGGAAAATTTGGAAATTAGGGCTTATTTTTCATGATTTCCCAGCAAAGTCATAATGAACAACCATAGACAAATCAGATGAGATGATGAATCCGTAAAAGCTCATATTCCTCTCCTGCATAATGTTCGCTGTTTTTATTTCTTTGTTGATATGAATAGACAGGTAATGTATTCAGATATCATGCATGCTTATGATTCACAAAAGTTGCAAAGCTTGCCGGAGGCTGGCCCTACCATGGACCTAATATGCATGGACTGTTCACTGCAGTCTTTCTTTATGATCATCGCCGACACCTGATTATGTGCATCTTAATGAGTACATTTTGTTTCTAGAGGTATTTTGGGGGCGCTGACTTAAAAAAATGCAGGATCAAAAAGACATGATCACTGGGTCGGCCGCCATCCTGAATTCCAATATCATGGCCGCCATGAAGAAACAATTAGGGCTTAAAGATTCTTGTCTTGGCTTCTAAATGACTTGTGGCATTAATATTTCGTACACAAGGGCTTTTGGACATGCTAAATTCAAATTCATGTGACGGATGCATTTGAAATGTCTGACAAACATATCGAATGGCCGCCATTTTGAATTTCAATATACCGCCTCGACCAAAAAGTTGAAAATCCCTATCTTAAGTTCTAAATGACAAATGTCGCTGAAATTGGTTGCACATAAATATTATAGCACGATTGGTTAGGAAATGGAATAATGTGATCTGTCTGACGAACGGTTTGCCCGCCATTTTGAATTCCAATATGGCTGCTAAGACCAGTATTACGACTAATTACATAAAGAATATAATAGGAGCGGGGGGGGGGGGGACTGCTGATTCAATTTGCATTGGTGAAGAAAAGGATTTCGTCATGAGGGCAGGGAGTAGGCTAGGTCTACACATCTTGCTCCTTTGGTTATGTCTACCGAAGTTGGTCTCAAAGGCAACAGGCGCCGATAATTGCTTGAGTAATCATAGAATTCAATTTCTCACAGTTTGCAGGATTCATATGATAGGCCCCATGTGATGCACAAGCTGTTTTGATTGCGTAATATAGTGTATGAAATCTGCTGAATCTCTGGTTGTTAGCACCGTTGCTTGCCTCACATAGCAACAGGCAGTCAGAGTTTGCATGCATTTGAATAAAATTCAGCTTTTGAAAGCATTCACTTAACTAGAAAATGTTATCTGCACTCAGTTTGGTGGTGCAGGCAGGTGGTTACTAGAAAAGAAGTGACATCTCTTTGCGATTTTGCAAATTTATGCGCAGGCCCTATATGTGTAGGATGACAATTGAAAAAGTAGCATTTTTCTGGCTTTGGTGTTTCATGTTCCAAGCCACTCTATAACGCCTCCCTGTTTTCCTTCAGGTAGGCTGTCGGCGGTTATGATGGGATCAAAGTAGGAAAGCATGTTTAAAATATTATTGTAACGCTTTTGACAGAAACTGTAATTAACGGGTGATGAATGTCCATGGTCAAAGCAATTCAGTATAAAACCTGCGATAGAGCGTGTAACATCATTCTGAGCGATACGGAGCAATCTGGGGGTATAAAAAAGAAAGGATAGATTGTTTAAATAACACCTCTCAGACGGACGTCGTGATAGGCATCTTTCAAGAACGGCCGATTTCGATCGCACCAATGAAGACACGGGGAATTGTCCATGTAGGGCATCCGAGAGGACATCTTGTTCCTTCTGTATTGTTCATAGTGCCTTGCCTCACATAGCATCAGGTGGCGGGAGTTTGCATGCATTTAAATACGATTCAGATTTTGAAAGGAAACACTTGACTAAAAATGATAACCTCGCCCAGTTTGGATACTTGGGTGACTTTGAGAAAGTGCTGATTTCGATAGCACTAATGAAGACACGGTATTTTTTGTCATTAGGCTGCGTTCACATAGAAGTATACTATTCGGGTATTCGGGGCTCGTTTTCGAGGGCACGCGAATAGCTTGAATCGAACAATAGGATTTCCTCACACCGGTTCACATAAGAGGGCACTATTCGAAAGTACCGAATAGCTGCGAATAGTATAGCAAAGTGGGAATCGAGCTTGTTCGATTATTTTGCAGCGTATACCGTCTCTCGTTTATGAAATAATGACAATTTTGGTCTGGATTTGCCCTTTAGCAAAAATAAGCATGTAGACTGACATTCTGATGCAGTTTAGAAATTGTTAATAAGATTTGCTGGGATGTAGGAGGAAGAAATCCTCACTGCATGGGATGATGAGTTGACGGTGCGGGTGACGGTGTACTCGGTGCCCGAATAGCGAATAGCGAATAGCGAATGCCGAATACTTCTATGAACGCAGCCTGAAGGCAGCGAGTGATCAGGTTGCCCCTTCGTACCGTCCGTAGATAGGAGCCTGCCTCACATAGCATCAGGTGGCGGGAGTTTGCATGTATCTGAATACGATTCATGTTTTGAAAGTAAGCACATTAATATTAACCTCCTCCAGTTTGGATCCTTGTGCGACTTTTTATTTTATTTTAAAGAAACTGCTTGATTTCGATAGCACCAATAAAGACACGGTATTTTGTTAATGTGGCAGGGAGTGGTCACGTTGCCCCTTTTGTAATGTTAGTAGTAGTTTGCCTCACATAGCACCAGGTGGTGGGAGTTTGCATGCATTTGAATACGATTCAGGTTTTGAAAGGAATCAACTGACTAAGAATGTTAAGTTTGGGTCGTGTGATAGGCTACGCCTACTTTGAGAAACTGCTGACTTTGTTGGCACCAATGAAAGCACGGCATTTTCTCGATAAGGCAACGATCGAGTGGTCAGGTTGCCTATTTTGTGATGTTCGTAGTAGTTTGCCTCACACAGCATCAGTTAGCGAGAATTCGCATACATTCGAATGTATTTCAGCTTTTGAAAGGAACATTTGACTAAGAATGTTAACCGCACCCAGTTTGGTTCGTGTGATAGGCCAGGCCTATACCCTAAGAAACAGCTGATTTTGTTCGTAGCACCAATGAAGACACGGTATTTTGTCAATGGACATTTTGCCCCTTTTGTATTGTTTCTAGTATAGTCTGCCCCACATAACATCAGTTGGCCGGAATTCGCATGCATTTGAATAAAATTAGACTTATGATTGGAATCCCTTGACTAGGAATGTTAACCGCACCCACTTTGGGTCGCGTGACAGGATATATTGAGAAACTGCTGATTTTGTGAGCACCAATGAAAACGAGGGATTTTCTCATTTGGGCGTTGAAGAGAGTTTTTACTCCTGTCATTGGCTAGGGGGTAGAGTCAGTGAAAAGTATTAAAGGGGACAGCGTGGATAGAGACCAGCCTGTATCACCGCTGAAGGAAAGTCTATGCTACATGGAGGAGTCGTGCATGCTGAGGAACGAGTCATTTTTCCCTGCAGCAAGGCATCCGACATCATACCGGTGAGGAGCGGGGAGGACCACACGGCCGTTTCGTGGACATCATCTCTCCCAGGAGTTGGGCAGCTGTCTACTTTGGCTCCTTTGTACCGGCATTCAAAGCAAATATACGTAAAACACATTTAGCACTCTATTTCTTTATCTATTTATTTGCTTCACGAAATATCTGTAGACTATTATAGATCTATGGTCTTAGTGAGGAAAAAAACTACACACAATGTGTGCATCCAATGCTTTTTTATGTTTACAAGTTATGTTATGTAACATTGTTTGTGTGGAAACTGTATTAACTGGTTGCTTATACTTTTTATACCTGTCGTATCAAAGGTGAATGCTAGTCGACAAGCCCACCATGCTGAGTGTCCCAAAAGCCTTTATGGGGGGCGTGCAGCCAGTGAGACCAATCAAAGCTCGGACACCTGCTGGACCGACCACGGAGAAATCCCCGGCAGCAGACACCAGTCCACTTGTACCCGCCACGAGTGGGCCATTAGTAGTTTAGTCTGTGTCTTTTAAATCTATGCTTGCAATATATTGTGTCACTTGTGTTACGGTATAGGGCGTGTCCAATATGCCACTTTATCTCTTTTATCTCTTGTACAGGTTCCGTAAATATTTATAGAATCTAGCAGTTAGCTCAAGTGGACATTTTAGCAGAATACGGTTTTAAGCGGTGATAATGTATTGGTTGTAAGCTTTCATTGCCTTTGGTTTTTGAATTCCATATTTGGGACAGAAATTATAGAAAATTGCTATGCTACTACATGCCATGTGCCACCGTATCATCTATATCCTCGACTTCCGTTTGGTTTTCTTTTTATTTGAAAAAGTAAAACTAACAACTCAAAAGTAATACCGATTCTGTTCAGTGTAGTGAGATGTAGATTGCGGAAAAGTTTATGATTGATATCATGTTTTTATGTCTCTAGTTAATAATACTTCTACAGGTTACTTGTCCAGTCTACGACCCAGAATGCCGAGCATCCCATTGCCTTAGTGGGGCATACAACCAACGAGACTAATCCACGCTCAAACAACCCATTACTAGAGCTGACCATAGAGCCATCTTCGACGGCCGGGGCCTCCCCTCCCGCACTTCACATTGGTCAGCACGGTGGGGACGACTTTTACGATCCCGAGTAATGCATCTAAAGTTTTTAGTAAGTGACTTGGCTGTCTTTTGGGGGACTGGCTGTTTCTTTGCTTCATCCCAAATAACTTTATTCCTTTATGATAGAATCTGAATGATCTTAGAAGGCAAATGACTGCGAACAAGTTTCGCTTTTAATTGTATATACTTTCGGGTGGAACTGCTGTTAAAAACCATTTGTACATCAAGTAAGGTTAGATAATATTTAGATAGATCCACAATCCATTTTGGCATTTCCTGACAGGCGATATAAATCTACTAATGTCTTAAACCATAAGACTGAATGGAGGCTCTCCAGTAAATGAATTTAGACCCTATATTCTTTTGGTGTTAATTCTCTTCCCAAGAAACCAACAAAATAGCTGGCGACGTGCTTTGTGATGCATGTCCTATAACGGTATTCACCATTGCCTCGAGACATCTAGCTGAATAACATGACTTACCCCCTGATAACGACAGCTTCATCTCCAGACTTGAAAATCGCTCAAAGACCTGCTCAAGCATCAAATCTTTAGTGGAAATGCAGATTGCTTCATGGACTTCTTGTAGACATCTTGTACAGTTTATTGCAATAAAGATGAAATAACGTTACGAAATGAAAATTTAAACAAATATTTTCAGAACCTGTTTGTCTTTATTTTCAGAGTGCCCAGATTGAAATGTGACATCCATCCATCCATTTTGTATGCAGAGTATATAAAATGAAATACGTCAAAAGTGCAGAGTGTACAGACCCCAGGGGGTGTGTAGTCACAGTGCCTATCCAGTCAGCACTGTGACAGCACACCCCCTGGGGTCTGTACACTCTGCACTTTTGACATATTTATCTTATATACTTTGGCATATGAAATGGAAAATAAAATTCATTTATTCAGGCTTGTAATTTCGGGAGTGTTGTGAAGGTGTGAAATGTGACATCCACTTCACTTTGTATACATCACAGTATACAAAATGATTTCAAAATAAAGTGTGTGTTGGTGTGACTGCGTGGCGTGTCCAATATCACGTAGTAAACAAGACGATACAAAAAGATATAGAAAAATGTTATTCTTAAAAGACACAAGACTCGACCGGACAAGACCATGTGCCATGTGCCACATCCAGAGGGTGGAGTTTAAACAAGATACACTCTTGTTTACAACCCTCCACTAAGTGTGGCACATTCTTTGATACTGGGTCATGTCAGGTCGAGTGTTTGTGTCTTTTAAGAAATTAATATTTTCTATATCATTTTGCACCACAGAGCAAGAGTACACAGACCCAGGGGGTGGGGCTCAGAGCAAGAGTACACAGACCCAGGGGGTGGGGCTCAGAGCAAGAGTACACAGACCCAGGGGGTGGGGCTCAGAGCAAGAGTACACAGACCCAGGGGGTGGGGCTCAGAGCAAGAGTACACAGACCCAGGGGGTGGGGCTCAGAGCAAGAGTACACAGACCCAGGGGGTGGGGCTCAGAGCAAGAGTACACAGACCCAGGGGGTGGGGCTCAGAGCAAGAGTACACAGACCCAGGGGGTGGGGCTCAGAGCAAGAGTACACAGACCCAGGGGGTGGGGCTCAGAGCAAGAGTACACAGACCCAGGGGGTGGGGCTCAGAGCAAGAGTACACAGACCCAGGGGGTGGGGCTCAGAGCAAGAGTACACAGACCCAGGGGGTGGGGCTCAGAGCAAGAGTACACAGACCCAGGGGGTGGGGCTCAGAGCAAGAGTACACAGACCCAGGGGGTGGGGCTCAGAGCAAGAGTACACAGACCCAGGGGGTGGGGCTCAGAGCAAGAGTACACAGACCCAGGGGGTGGGGCTCAGAGCAAGAGTACACAGACCCAGGGGGTGGGGCTCAGAGCAAGAGTACACAGACCCAGGGGGTGGGGCTCAGAGCAAGAGTACACAGACCCAGGGGGTGGGGCTCAGAGCAAGAGTACACAGACCCAGGGGGTGGGGCTCAGAGCAAGAGTACACAGACCCAGGGGGTGGGGCTCAGAGCAAGAGTACACAGACCCAGGGGGTGGGGCTCAGAGCAAGAGTACACAGACCCAGGGGGTGGGGCTCAGAGCAAGAGTACACAGACCCAGGGGGTGGGGCTCAGAGCAAGAGTACACAGACCCAGGGGGTGGGGCTCAGAGCAAGAGTACACAGACCCAGGGGGTGGGGCTCAGAGCAAGAGTACACAGACCCAGGGGGTGGGGCTCAGAGCAAGAGTACACAGACCCAGGGGGTGGGGCTCAGAGCAAGAGTACACAGACCCAGGGGGTGGGGCTCAGAGCAAGAGTACACAGACCCAGGGGGTGGGGCTCAGAGCAAGAGTACACAGACCCAGGGGGTGGGGCTCAGAGCAAGAGTACACAGACCCAGGGGGTGGGGCTCAGAGCAAGAGTACACAGACCCAGGGGGTGGGGCTCAGAGCAAGAGTACACAGACCCAGGGGGTGGGGCTCAGAGCAAGAGTACACAGACCCAGGGGGTGGGGCTCAGAGCAAGAGTACACAGACCCAGGGGGTGGGGCTCAGAGCAAGAGTACACAGACCCAGGGGGTGGGGCTCAGAGCAAGAGTACACAGACCCAGGGGGTGGGGCTCAGAGCAAGAGTACACAGACCCAGGGGGTGGGGCTCAGAGCAAGAGTACACAGACCCAGGGGGTGGGGCTCAGAGCAAGAGTACACAGACCCAGGGGGTGGGGCTCAGAGCAAGAGTACACAGACCCAGGGGGTGGGGCTCAGAGCAAGAGTACACAGACCCAGGGGGTGGGGCTCAGAGCAAGAGTACACAGACCCAGGGGGTGGGGCTCAGAGCAAGAGTACACAGACCCAGGGGGTGGGGCTCAGAGCAAGAGTACACAGACCCAGGGGGTGGGGCTCAGAGCAAGAGTACACAGACCCAGGGGGTGGGGCTCAGAGCAAGAGTACACAGACCCAGGGGGTGGGGCTCAGAGCAAGAGTACACAGACCCAGGGGGTGGGGCTCAGAGCAAGAGTACACAGACCCAGGGGGTGGGGCTCAGAGCAAGAGTACACAGACCCAGGGGGTGGGGCTCAGAGCAAGAGTACACAGACCCAGGGGGTGGGGCTCAGAGCAAGAGTACACAGACCCAGGGGGTGGGGCTCAGAGCAAGAGTACACAGACCCAGGGGGTGGGGCTCAGAGCAAGAGTACACAGACCCAGGGGGTGGGGCTCAGAGCAAGAGTACACAGACCCAGGGGGTGGGGCTCAGAGCAAGAGTACACAGACCCAGGGGGTGGGGCTCAGAGCAAGAGTACACAGACCCAGGGGGTGGGGCTCAGAGCAAGAGTACACAGACCCAGGGGGTGGGGCTCAGAGCAAGAGTACACAGACCCAGGGGGTGGGGCTCAGAGCAAGAGTACACAGACCCAGGGGGTGGGGCTCAGAGCAAGAGTACACAGACCCAGGGGGTGGGGCTCAGAGCAAGAGTACACAGACCCAGGGGGTGGGGCTCAGAGCAAGAGTACACAGACCCAGGGGGTGGGGCTCAGAGCAAGAGTACACAGACCCAGGGGGTGGGGCTCAGAGCAAGAGTACACAGACCCAGGGGGTGGGGCTCAGAGCAAGAGTACACAGACCCAGGGGGTGGGGCTCAGAGCAAGAGTACACAGACCCAGGGGGTGGGGCTCAGAGCAAGAGTACACAGACCCAGGGGGTGGGGCTCAGAGCAAGAGTACACAGACCCAGGGGGTGGGGCTCAGAGCAAGAGTACACAGACCCAGGGGGTGGGGCTCAGAGCAAGAGTACACAGACCCAGGGGGTGGGGCTCAGAGCAAGAGTACACAGACCCAGGGGGTGGGGCTCAGAGCAAGAGTACACAGACCCAGGGGGTGGGGCTCAGAGCAAGAGTACACAGACCCAGGGGGTGGGGCTCAGAGCAAGAGTACACAGACCCAGGGGGTGGGGCTCAGAGCAAGAGTACACAGACCCAGGGGGTGGGGCTCAGAGCAAGAGTACACAGACCCAGGGGGTGGGGCTCAGAGCAAGAGTACACAGACCCAGGGGGTGGGGCTCAGAGCAAGAGTACACAGACCCAGGGGGTGGGGCTCAGAGCAAGAGTACACAGACCCAGGGGGTGGGGCTCAGAGCAAGAGTACACAGACCCAGGGGGTGGGGCTCAGAGCAAGAGTACACAGACCCAGGGGGTGGGGCTCAGAGCAAGAGTACACAGACCCAGGGGGTGGGGCTCAGAGCAAGAGTACACAGACCCAGGGGGTGGGGCTCAGAGCAAGAGTACACAGACCCAGGGGGTGGGGCTCAGAGCAAGAGTACACAGACCCAGGGGGTGGGGCTCAGAGCAAGAGTACACAGACCCAGGGGGTGGGGCTCAGAGCAAGAGTACACAGACCCAGGGGGTGGGGCTCAGAGCAAGAGTACACAGACCCAGGGGGTGGGGCTCAGAGCAAGAGTACACAGACCCAGGGGGTGGGGCTCAGAGCAAGAGTACACAGACCCAGGGGGTGGGGCTCAGAGCAAGAGTACACAGACCCAGGGGGTGGGGCTCAGAGCAAGAGTACACAGACCCAGGGGGTGGGGCTCAGAGCAAGAGTACACAGACCCAGGGGGTGGGGCTCAGAGCAAGAGTACACAGACCCAGGGGGTGGGGCTCAGAGCAAGAGTACACAGACCCAGGGGGTGGGGCTCAGAGCAAGAGTACACAGACCCAGGGGGTGGGGCTCAGAGCAAGAGTACACAGACCCAGGGGGTGGGGCTCAGAGCAAGAGTACACAGACCCAGGGGGTGGGGCTCAGAGCAAGAGTACACAGACCCAGGGGGTGGGGCTCAGAGCAAGAGTACACAGACCCAGGGGGTGGGGCTCAGAGCAAGAGTACACAGACCCAGGGGGTGGGGCTCAGAGCAAGAGTACACAGACCCAGGGGGTGGGGCTCAGAGCAAGAGTACACAGACCCAGGGGGTGGGGCTCAGAGCAAGAGTACACAGACCCAGGGGGTGGGGCTCAGAGCAAGAGTACACAGACCCAGGGGGTGGGGCTCAGAGCAAGAGTACACAGACCCAGGGGGTGGGGCTCAGAGCAAGAGTACACAGACCCAGGGGGTGGGGCTCAGAGCAAGAGTACACAGACCCAGGGGGTGGGGCTCAGAGCAAGAGTACACAGACCCAGGGGGTGGGGCTCAGAGCAAGAGTACACAGACCCAGGGGGTGGGGCTCAGAGCAAGAGTACACAGACCCAGGGGGTGGGGCTCAGAGCAAGAGTACACAGACCCAGGGGGTGGGGCTCAGAGCAAGAGTACACAGACCCAGGGGGTGGGGCTCAGAGCAAGAGTACACAGACCCAGGGGGTGGGGCTCAGAGCAAGAGTACACAGACCCAGGGGGTGGGGCTCAGAGCAAGAGTACACAGACCCAGGGGGTGGGGCTCAGAGCAAGAGTACACAGACCCAGGGGGTGGGGCTCAGAGCAAGAGTACACAGACCCAGGGGGTGGGGCTCAGAGCAAGAGTACACAGACCCAGGGGGTGGGGCTCAGAGCAAGAGTACACAGACCCAGGGGGTGGGGCTCAGAGCAAGAGTACACAGACCCAGGGGGTGGGGCTCAGAGCAAGAGTACACAGACCCAGGGGGTGGGGCTCAGAGCAAGAGTACACAGACCCAGGGGGTGGGGCTCAGAGCAAGAGTACACAGACCCAGGGGGTGGGGCTCAGAGCAAGAGTACACAGACCCAGGGGGTGGGGCTCAGAGCAAGAGTACACAGACCCAGGGGGTGGGGCTCAGAGCAAGAGTACACAGACCCAGGGGGTGGGGCTCAGAGCAAGAGTACACAGACCCAGGGGGTGGGGCTCAGAGCAAGAGTACACAGACCCAGGGGGTGGGGCTCAGAGCAAGAGTACACAGACCCAGGGGGTGGGGCTCAGAGCAAGAGTACACAGACCCAGGGGGTGGGGCTCAGAGCAAGAGTACACAGACCCAGGGGGTGGGGCTCAGAGCAAGAGTACACAGACCCAGGGGGTGGGGCTCAGAGCAAGAGTACACAGACCCAGGGGGTGGGGCTCAGAGCAAGAGTACACAGACCCAGGGGGTGGGGCTCAGAGCAAGAGTACACAGACCCAGGGGGTGGGGCTCAGAGCAAGAGTACACAGACCCAGGGGGTGGGGCTCAGAGCAAGAGTACACAGACCCAGGGGGTGGGGCTCAGAGCAAGAGTACACAGACCCAGGGGGTGGGGCTCAGAGCAAGAGTACACAGACCCAGGGGGTGGGGCTCAGAGCAAGAGTACACAGACCCAGGGGGTGGGGCTCAGAGCAAGAGTACACAGACCCAGGGGGTGGGGCTCAGAGCAAGAGTACACAGACCCAGGGGGTGGGGCTCAGAGCAAGAGTACACAGACCCAGGGGGTGGGGCTCAGAGCAAGAGTACACAGACCCAGGGGGTGGGGCTCAGAGCAAGAGTACACAGACCCAGGGGGTGGGGCTCAGAGCAAGAGTACACAGACCCAGGGGGTGGGGCTCAGAGCAAGAGTACACAGACCCAGGGGGTGGGGCTCAGAGCAAGAGTACACAGACCCAGGGGGTGGGGCTCAGAGCAAGAGTACACAGACCCAGGGGGTGGGGCTCAGAGCAAGAGTACACAGACCCAGGGGGTGGGGCTCAGAGCAAGAGTACACAGACCCAGGGGGTGGGGCTCAGAGCAAGAGTACACAGACCCAGGGGGTGGGGCTCAGAGCAAGAGTACACAGACCCAGGGGGTGGGGCTCAGAGCAAGAGTACACAGACCCAGGGGGTGGGGCTCAGAGCAAGAGTACACAGACCCAGGGGGTGGGGCTCAGAGCAAGAGTACACAGACCCAGGGGGTGGGGCTCAGAGCAAGAGTACACAGACCCAGGGGGTGGGGCTCAGAGCAAGAGTACACAGACCCAGGGGGTGGGGCTCAGAGCAAGAGTACACAGACCCAGGGGGTGGGGCTCAGAGCAAGAGTACACAGACCCAGGGGGTGGGGCTCAGAGCAAGAGTACACAGACCCAGGGGGTGGGGCTCAGAGCAAGAGTACACAGACCCAGGGGGTGGGGCTCAGAGCAAGAGTACACAGACCCAGGGGGGTGGGGCTCAGAGCAAGAGTACACAGACCCAGGGGGTGGGGCTCAGAGCAAGAGTACACAGACCCAGGGGGTGGGGGCTCAGAGCAAGAGTACACAGACCCAGGGGGTGGGT